>NW_017304146.1:25137-52101 GCF_001594115.1 Trachymyrmex septentrionalis | reverse complement strand
TTATTGTATGAAAAGCATCTGTGCGATTTCTCAAAAGAGCTTTAAATTAAAAATTTGTATTTAAAAAATTAAATGTTTAATTCGTAATTGATCATGAAATGTTTCCAAAGAAATTGAAATCAAGATTTATGAATTGAATCTGATCTTAATTGAATAAAACGAAATTAATGTACACTTGAATATTTCATGTTGGATCTTATAGATATTATACTTTGTTGATTTATTTTTATCAGAGCTTGATTTCGATTATTTGTTGAAATTTATTGTTAAACAGTTTAATAAATAGTGTAAGAAGATTCACTTCTTGTAGATACAATGTACGGCAGATATCGTACAATAGTAGAAGTAGATGGGACGAGGTGGCTTCTAGGAATCGAAGCACAGCATTGGAAAATGAGGATTACTTGGATAAGCCTATAAAATATTCCATGTCAAAAGCTGCTACTATGAGAATTGAAGAGTATCGTGATCCATATGGAGATAGTAGACCATGGTATCAGGGATATGTTGTATCAGCGAGCTTAGCTGTCTTCCTAATTTATTTCTGCATCTTAAGAGAGGAGAATGATATCGATGATTTAATATATTGTGACTTGAACGAAACGTTAAGCAGAGTGAAGAGGGAAGAAGAAGAGAAGCTAAAACTTAAGTCAAAATAGGACATCTATTTATCTGAAATAGTATTTCTCGATTTGTTTTGCAAAATTCTTTGTTAGGTAATTGTTTTTGTTGTATAATGTACATACGCTTTCCGTAAGAATTATCTTAGCAGACATTTGATTTAATGTACAGTATTATTTATCTAAATACATTCTGTACTGAATAGCAGGAAAGGATTTATTAAGAAAAATGTCTTTTAGCGTGTAAATAAAAAATATTAACACATTTAATATAATGTTTCTTTATAACGGATATAATAAATGGCCCCATATAACATTATTCAATATTGTACACCACTCAATGGATGGATGGCAAACAATTGTATCTGGAATACACTTTTTCCATGTGAACCTCCAAGGAGCCACAACCATCGTCATCGATAACACTGTCATTTCTTGTGTATAGAAAGGATGTAATCTGATGTCAACGATACCTGCCAAAATTATTTGCAATATTACTACTTTCTATCTAGCAACAACGAGTTATTATCAAGGAAAAATTGAAAAATAAGTTACGAGTTAAGGAAAATTGAGCCGAGAATGCGTATTCTCTTTCATATATGTCATTTCGAAGGCAGTCGAAAAGCGCAGACAAAATCGAAAGACTTGCAGGGTGTTACAAAATGTTCTGCAAAGCTTGACGATTATATTTAACAAATGATATATTTTGCTAATGTGCATTGCACGTGAAGAACAAATAAATTCACTTTATGCAATTTTCTTTTGTTTACAATCTTTCCTTGAGATACAATGTGATAAATGTTTGTGCTACTTACTACAAGTGCAGTAAGACCGCAGCAACCATCTCCAAAAGGTATAAACAGGCATAACTTGCAGGTAGAATTTCAGCCTAGTCAGAAAACCACCAAATGCGATGGACACTAATCTGAGCTGCAACCAAGCTATACATAATACCACAATTGTATCTCGGAAGAATTTAAAAAAATTAAAACCAGATATTTTTACCAGAGTAAATACAGTGTAATACACCCACGTTGTGGGCATTAGAAACAGCAGAATGGTGAATGACAGCGTCCCGATGAACAGTTGGTCTGTCTGATACAGACAAGAATCCACTCTTTCGCGCAGGGGATTTTTCTTCTTCCCAAGGAAAAGTCTAAAGAGAGCCGTGATTCCTCTCAGCTGGATATTAAAGAGCCTGTGACAAATTCTAGCTGTTTTAAATTATTTCAAATAAATAATTTCATCGCATTAGAGAACATGAAAATATACCTTGCTGCATAAACGTAAATGCAGTACGTGTGGAAGCTGACGAGAGCCAGAAGGTCTGCAACGATGGATATTTGAAATGTGATGCCAAGCTTTCCAAACAAGAGTAGTACTTCAAATGCGAGATCCAGAAGTGGCTTTAAGAATATCAAAAATGTCCACCAGAGCTGTATATGATACAAAAAAAACTTGCCCATAGTATTGTTTAAAGCATGATTAAGCTTTAGACCAGCTGGTACACCCATCAACCAATTAATTAGTTCCTTCAAACTCTCCACGACTTTCTGTTGAATAGAAATTCCAATGATTGAAGCTGGTAGAAACAGATAGAACCTAACCAAAAATGTATCTCAAATATGTAATATTCAATTTTGTATGATAGACAATTGAGCCTTTTATTTTCTTCTCTCTCTTTGTTTCAAATTAATTTTAATTCTCAGATCAAATTTGTTAAATTAAATAATTTAAATTCAAAATATATTTGACGAAATTTGTACTGGAAAAAAGTAAATATAAAAAATTATTTTGTTAATGTACATAATAAGTATATCCAAACTAGCCTCTGCATTGTTTAGAAGGAGCTGCGATGGCTGATCTTTGATATAATATCTTAGTAATTGCAATACGAGGATTCCTAGTGCCATATCTATTACAATTGCTAGAGCATAGTTTCCAGTTTTCAATTTAATACTTCTATCCCTTATGATTGTTGCTAACATCCACTTGACATTCTCGAGCCAGTCATGGATATGCAAGCCAAGGGAAGAATATTTCAAAATCGGCAATAATCTGTCTGTTGCCTTGGATAGAAACAAAATAAGGTGCAAATAAAATGACACGTGATAAATCAGCAGAGTCTCCCAGATGCAAACATATGTAGACTTGATTTTCAATTCATCCTTTTTGCTCTGTACAAGTTTAGCAAGCTCGTGAAAGTGATCGCCCGACGTTGTCTTGCTCTCAAACAATTCTGTTCCCTGCAAAGCCCACTGATTATACAAAATAATCATCGTGCGCATTGTTGACAGATCAATGTTTTTATTGTTAAGAGTGATTTTCAACAGACAATATCCTTTATCCCGTCCATTCTCTGAAGGCTTTGTTACAATGTGTACCCAGTTTGCGTGCTTACGTTCCAAACATTCGTCAATAGCCTTGTTCTCATTGGAATGATATCCAATAATGTCTAACGTAGATTTAGTTGATTGATCTACTGGATCCGTCTTACGCGAACTGATGATGTAGAACTTTTTTAAATCACTGCAGGTGTCATGTATTACTTTACCAAGTACATAACCGGATTTTTCAGTGCACAGCGTTTGTGGAATGAATATTAACAAATTGCTCGCCATTTTTACAGCTAAAGATTACACAGTCAAGCAAGTCTGTCGAAAATAAATTTTGTCAAATGATCACTACAAATTCTATTATTTTTAACATCTTTTTTCTTACCATTTCCATGTTACAAGAGACGTAGTATTTCATTATTCAGTCGTTTTTAATAAATACTTTTCCTTATAAGAGGAAATATTTTTCTATACAAAATTCTTTTGTATTACATGTAATTATATAGCAGAAACAAATCCGAGTCTCTTGGAGTCTCTTTCATATATTTAGCAATTACTTTACTAAACTCAAGCGGCTTATCTCAGCCTGCAATTGTAAGAATTGATCAATCACAGTCTAGTATGAAGAGAATATTCAATTGCGATTGATGAATATTTATAAATTGTAAAACGAGATGTAGGTTAGGTTTGGTTAGAGTTTAGATTTAGGTTAAGGTTGGGTTAGGTTAGTAGTATTTGTCGACCGCATGGCTTGGTGTGTTTTACACTCGTCTAGTTTGTCGTGGTTTATCGAGTAGAGAGCAATGTGTAGAATATTATAATCGCGGGTGCATCGATAAGACAAATTTAAAAGTCACTTTCATATCCGCTACAAAATGGATAGCAATAATACGAAAAAACTGAAGCGTAAAAGGAAACAGGACGAAAAGGAAAAAGCCGACGGTCAGTTGCCAGCAATTCTGAGATGGATTTGCTTGCTTAATGTCACCCTTATCGTTCATCTGCGAATGATTGGATTCATTTCTGTATAGCATTAATCTTGTTAAAATATTTCATTAATAATATAGACTGTTCCTGTACATATGTCTGTATATAATAAATCAAAATAGTATTATTTCTTCTAAAAAGATTTTAGTAATTATTTATTATTAAAAGTTGCTATTAGTAAAAGGAACAATTTAGTATAAAAATGAATATTATAAAATTATGAATATTATAGAAATAAAAATGAAAAAGTTCTAGGGAGATCTGATAAAGAATAACTTATTAACAAATGTGAGGTTTTACATTTTTTATATTTTTAAAAAGTTTTCCCTTTTTCCTTAATTTAAAATTTTTAAGGAATATTCGAAATTAATTATAAAATATGTCTACATACACATATGTATTAAGTAATATTATAATGTAATAAATGTTTTTACAGCTCCCAAGAATAATCACAAAACTGACAAGATATCTCAAGAGAATATTGTACAAAGCAATCAAAAGAAGAGAAAAAGAAGATTGAAGTCGAATGAAGTCAGGTAAAAAGATCTAAAATTTCTTCTTTCTGATATAAAAGAAATTATTTTTTAAGTTAAAATTCGATATAGAACATTTTAATAGCAACTATACTAAGTCACATATTAAATAAATCACTAAATTAAGTTAATATTAAAATATACTAAAATTACAAAATCAAAATTATAATATTAAAGTTTTTTTATATAAAAAAATGTATTGATAAATAATGACATTTAAAGATTTGATTAAACAATTTTTTTTAGTAATGATGCCACTACCGATATTGAGACTTCAAAATCAGTATTATCTTCAAAGGAAGTTTCAGACGAGAATGTAAAGACTGCTAAGAATCCATCTAAAAGGCAGTTAAAAAAAGAGAAGGCTGTCCAGGCAGCTGTTAAAAAGATGGAATCTCGTAGATCACATGCCATGCAAAAAGCATTAAACTATGTATCCTTAGTAAGTTATTAATTGTTTGAATCATTCGTTAATATTTGAAGACTTGATTCTGGAATACTTTATATAAATACAATATACAAATGTTTTCTTCTGTTTGCATAACCTTACTCTGTAAGCATTTTGGCAATTTATTGACATTTATAAAAAGAATATAAGATTAATAGGAGATGGACACATACTGTTAATTCTAATAATAAAGCCTTATCGGTCTTTCCTTTTTATTTGTGATTTGATGGAGACAATTAATTAATTGTTTGATTAACATTTTTCAAATTGATAAAATTATTTTTACAGTGGAAACATTCTAGGAACAAATGGAAGTTCGAGAAACTTAAACAGATCTGGCTGATGGATAATTTGTTGGATGAGAATTCCATCTCAGATAATCTTTTTCCTATCGTTCTGGAATATTTCGAAGGTTGTAAAGGTATGGCACGCGAAGTGTTATTACGTAAGGGAATGGAAATTATAAGGAAAGTTGAGGCAGAGACAGACGAAGATAACAAAAATGAAATTATGATGTCAACTACTTATAAGAGAGCGAGACAACTTTTACAGACTTTACCAACTGACAAGTAGTTTCAATTTTAAACAATTTTAAGATAAAATATAGATGAAAAATTGTTAAGAAGAGCAATTTGTAACATGTAAGATTCGAGAAATAGCAAACAACTTGAATTTTCTTTTTAAACAATTTTTAAGAAACTTGTGCGAGGAAGTTACATACATTTCCCATTGTATGTACTATTATGTGATTGTGTGTAGTGATGACTAATCTGGACATCAAGAGTTGACTATATTAAAAAAGCAGGGCTACGAAAAATTTCAAACATTTCATTTGAGATTAAAATGAATCATATTTAAGTGACATAATAATTGTACAGATTACATTAATTATTAATTAATAAAAAATAAATATTAAATATTTATTTAAATTAATTATATTTAACTAAATATATTTATATATTTTTTAATGACATCATGATGAATAAATAAGGAGTACAGATATCTACTTACTTATTTTGTTATAAAAAAAAAGGAAGTTATTTTGTCGTTTAAAATGTCTGAAATTTTCTAGCCTTTATAAAGTTAATACCTTTTATATGAGAAGATTATATGCAACTTAAAATAATAATAATAATTTTATTTCATAATTTAAATTCGTTACAAATAAAGAAGTTTATATTTTAAAAAAGTGCTATCTTCGGTATTTCATTGATAAGAACATTTTATTTAATCTGCATTGTTAAGAGAAATCAAAATTTATTTTGCACAATATTACGCATTTATATATAATAGCTAAGAAAAATGTACTATAAACATAATTGCAGATTTCGAAGTATCATGTTAAAATTCTCTATACAAAGATTAACAAGAACTGCAACATTAGAGATAATTTACATAATAATTTTTAATTACATTACACCGCATACTTGTTAACAAACTGCCTGAGTTTGTCAGTATCTTGAAGACCGACTACTCTCTCTAGAACCTTGCCATCCTTCATAGCAATGAGGACGGGCACCGATCCGACCTAAAAACACAAGTGCACAATGAAATATCCAAGTCCAAAATTAATCATAAAAAATTACACTCGTACAATTGTTCAATTTTATAATCCTGAACTTTCACTTGGGAAATTCTCAAAGTTTCTTTCAAGTAGTTACACAAAATCTGTCATCAATTTATGAATTTAAAAAGACCTGTTCTTTTTGTCAGCTGAACCTGCACCATTCATCTTTTCTCTTTTTTTTCTTCAATGTGGAGAAAAAAAAAGGAAACGTGAACCATGCAAGATGTTCAACTGAAAAAAGAATAGACCTAATGCTTAGTGGCTGTTGTACTGAAATTATAAAAGAGGATACGTACGTGATAATCAAGAGCGAGGTCTGTATGCTCGTCAATATCAACTTTAGCTAACAGTATCTTTCCCTGTTTTTCCGCAACAACCGTTTCTATTCTTGGGGTCAGCATGCGACATGGATTACACCATCTGAAATAATTATAAACAAGGTATTTACTGAAATCTTGTACAAAATTCCTTCAGAATTCCTGGGTATTCTTGTTCAAAGTTCCAGGTAAAATTAGAGAATCTTTTAATACAACTTTAAAATAAAGGAATGCAATTGGAGTACAAGCAATGCAAATAAAGTCTAAATTCAAAATTAGTAGAAAACAGAGATTTCATAATAAATATGTACAGTCTTGACTGTATTTATCATTTTCTACAATTAGAACTGCTAGAAAATATATTAGAGTATAAGGAAAGACATATACATATATAGTATTTTACTAAGCTATATTATTCTGCTGTAAATACAGTCTTCTACTGTCAGCTTGATTTATTTAATAAAGATTTACGAGACAGTTCTACTGAAACATGGAACTACAAATCCACATAATACTTACGTGGCAAAAAAGTCCACGATAACAGGCACTTTGGAGTTCATCACGCGATCGTGGAAATCCTTGTGATCCTGGACCTTGAAGGCAGCAGATATCACTTGTTCTTGGGCAGGTGCTGTGGTGTACAACCTACTGCCCAAAAGAGTTCTGCTAGTACGAATAGTCTGAAGTCCTAGGTGCTGCATCTTTCAACTTCTTAGTTGTTTGCTGCTGAAATAAAACATGCAAAATTAAATTATATATCAAAATAGAATTACCTCCTTTCGGTTTCTTTTTCTCTCTTTCTTCTAAATCCTTTTAACACTAAAAATACCAAGCGATCAGTGATCATTTCTATTTTTTAGATTAATATTATACTTCTTAAAAGATAAGATTCTCAAATTTTTTTAATTTATTAATAATTATATCCTTTCCCTCGCACAGCATTAAATTAACATTAAATATTTATGAGAATCATCTTTTGAAATATTTCAGAAATACATTAAAAATATTTTATGCTGGCTTACACACAACATAAAAATATTTGATTTTTCATCACTTTCTTTATGTTTATAGTAATTGCTTTCCATTTTCACACACACACACACACACACACAGGTGATAATGAGTCTGAAATTATGTATTTTATACTCAAATAATGACGTCATTTTGACGATAAAAATTATCACATAACAATACAGGTTTATAACCTCACATTTAATAAGTCAACCAGACTCACAAAACTCAATAAAACACATCGTTTTGAGCTTGTGTAGATTTTAGATAAAAATTCAGTTCAATTATTTGTCAGAATAAAAAGGAATATGCATTCAACTGAGTTGTAACGTCACAAATGTCTGAGTTTTTTTATACAAATGGAAAGCAACTATGTATCAATTTATTTGCTCAGTTCTTTTAGTAAATAAGAAACGTCAGTGCTTCTAGCATACACTTTCTCTATAACTTTGATATCACATCGTATGTTTCCAAATTACATTCATATCTACAGATTTCACGATTCCGTTTAGCAGGCCAAAACGTTGACAAATACCGAACAATGCATGAAAACGTACAGTGACATTCTAACATCAATATATCAATAGCTATATTAATAATTAAAAAGTAGCTTGCAATGTGATTCGAAAAAAAATAGTCGCCGTTTTAAGAAATTCGGGTTGAAAATAATGTCCGTCGATATTGAAAGTTGCGTTCATTATTTTGTGATAAAAGACGTTTTCGACGTTAATTAATCACTTTTTTATCACCACCTTGTATATCTCATCGATAAAAGTAGCGATTGCGCCAAATTGCGTCAAACTTCGGTTTTCATGCATCTCGATATATTAATATTTATATCGATCAATTTACTATATATCGTCTGCGCCTTTCATTAATTTTCTTTTCTATTGTCAAATCTAAACATTACAAAAGTTTGCAACACTCACCGATAATTCCACTAATAACCTATCGTTACTTATTAAAGGACTTCCCGCAGACGCGCAAAGAAATTGATGCGTCAGCTGATGCGGTTGTTTACACAAAAAGTACTGTACTGTTTACACTTATTTAAATTTATGCTCCTTTTTTCTAGTCGCAATAGACTGGTGGTTTACGTTGTTTCACTTTTTGCCCTTAGTATCGCTTTCTCTCTGTTTAAATATAAATTTATCTTATTTTAAATTTTTTTGCAAGGATTTTACAACGTAGATAGATAGAAGTGCTTGAAGTTCAGCTATAAGAACAAATTTATATAGTGCAAGAAGTACAGTACAGTGCAGGAAGCGTAATATAGCAAATAAGTTGTTTCAATGTACTGTTTTACAATATTTATTGAAGTTAAAGCTGGTTAAAATGCAAGACTCCGAATAGAAGTATATAATAAGTAACTGTGCTTCGATAAATTAGAAAGACAAGTGTGTAAAATTTAGATACGTTTTTTAAATCTAAAAAAATATAAATATATGAGGCTTTGTAGGTTATATTTTGAATATCAATTTCAATCTGAATAATGCATAATTAATTTTTATTGAATTTTAGAAATATAATATCATATTGCTGTTTAATTATATTCTATAATTATTTTTCCAACGTATACATATATATATATATATAAACGATTGTTATTCGAGAAAGTTAACAATAATGAAAAATTAGATGCTGCTGTTTAACTTGGAACAGTCACCTGGTAAAAGTGCTAAAGAAAAACTTTTCCGAGGATCCTGTAAATTTATTTAGATTAAACGAGAAGAGTGGAATAATTTACTGTGATAGAAAAGCAAAATCACAACATTGTAAGCAAAATTATATAAAATCGTGGAAAGAATGTATCCCACAGGAAATTTAATAAAAGAAATTTTAACTTTCTAATTTTTTTTGAAGGTGAAATTGATCCATTTTGTAATATCAAGACATCTAACATACAACTATTGTAAACAGATTGTTGTACGATCTGTTACATTTATAGATTTTACGAGACTGGTTTATAAATTTAATTGTAACACAAGTAGTTTAATACCAAACATAAAAGATGAACTTATTAAGAATAAGCTTTATAGGGTTTATTATACCTATTCTAATTTTAGGTAAGAAGCAATTTATTAGTAAAAACAAAAATTAATTTATAATTCTAAGAATTTATATTTGATTTATTAGAATGAATTAAAATTTTTTGTTTATTTATCTTTTATCATGCATTTTTTATACGAAAGGAATATTCCTATTATTAACTATTAACTACTCTTTAAAACTTAGATAATAAAACTTTTTGAATAAATCTTACTCTTAAAGATTGAAAATTAAACCTCTCTTTTTCAAGATTGGTTCAATTTTTATTCTTTAGAGTGAAATTCTACTCCAAAGAACTTAGAGGATACACTATAAACAGTTATCAAATATTTGAATGTATTAATCTCTGCTGTAGATGTAAATAATGATATTTGTTTGAACATTTTAAATCAGCTTTAAACTATTTTTCGGATTAATCAAGTATATTATAACTTTTAGTTAGTGTCATAAGCAGTGAAGAGGTCGCGGAAGAACTTACAGTACAAACTGTATCTGAGGATGCCTTCAATCAAGAAGAAAGTAATGAGATTCATACAAACGAAAAGAATGAGTCTGTAGAAATAAATACAGATGTTACAGTAAATGTCACCGATACTGTCTCAACTAATGCTACCAAAGTTAATTGCTCATCAGAGAAGATCTATGGCCCTGTTGAGGTTCTGCAAATTTTATAAATAAAATAGCACAATATGTGGAACAAACAAAATCATGCTAATGAGCTATCTTTCTTATACATCTGTTTTTCTTACAGATTGTCAATGCAACAAGACTTATGGAGCTATTAATGTTGGAGCCTGGCCCATCAAATCGCTCTAGAAATGACAAAGATGGTAAACAATTACCAGGAACATGTGTTCTTGTGTTATTTTATGCCAGATGGTGTGTATTCAGCAGTCAAGCTGCGCCGCATTTTAATGCTATACCTCGTTCATTTCCTCATATTAAAGCTGTGGCAATTGATGCTATAAAACATCAAAGGTGAGCGTACAAAATTAGGAAACGAAAAGGTACATTTTTTACAATCAGCAAAATGTTATTTTGCTTGCAAATTTTGTTAGCAAATTCACTAAAAAATTTCAGCGAACTACATTAATCTTATATTTTGCTGACTGACGTAATGCGAGAGCAAACTGGCCTCAAAAACTAAGCAAATATGGATTCTTGATTAATGTTAACTGGTTCGTTGGGAAAAAAACTTTGTATGATTTGTCGATAATTTATTCACAGCAGATTTTCTTATATATTTTCTACTAATTTGTTAACATCATCATCAATTGTAATAAAATTTACTCAAATCAAATTAGTTCCTTTTTAACAAAATTTCTAACAAGCGCATTTGACAAAATTTCTAACAAGCATTCGACAAAATTCATTTTTTTTTAATTTGACTGACTAGATTTGATTTTCAAAATTAGGAAGTGCGAAAAGAAAATTGATTAAATTCTTCTCCTGATATTCGAAATAGATAGTATGATTTAAAAAAATATATCGCTTTTAGTTTCAATGCTCAGTATGGAATAGTCGGAGTGCCAACATTGATGCTGGTCCACAATGGCAAGCCTGTCGCCAAATTCAACGACACGATTTATACCCTGGAGTCGTTTGCCAAGTTCGTATCCCATCTAACGAATCTGCAGCCGAATGGCTCATTATATGTTACGTCGGCGGATTTTACGGGGCCGGTTTCGAGTACACCTTCCAACGAGATGGACTACTGCCTGGTGTTATCGTGGATCTTTATAGTTGCTTGCGTGCTGTACTTTACATCACGCAGCAGATGGTGGCAACAATTTGTTGAACTTATTCAGAACACATGGCTCGAAAGTAATGCAGAGCATGAACATGTCGATTGACTGAAGAGACTTTTGAAGAGACCGTTGAAGTTCCCTCCAAAAAAGCTTATATCTCTGCATGGTTACTGAGCCATCTTTTGAAGGCTGAAATGCTCGGGTTACAGAAGAAAAAGAAGAAGAAGGAGAAGATGTCGATTAGAAAAAGCATATTAAACCGAACGATTAATCACTGAATTATTTATTTATCGAGGTTTTATAAATATGTAAATAGAAGGGGAAAAATAAATAAGTATATAAAAAATACTAGTAAAAGGAATCCTTTAAAAATTAAAGAATAGTTTAAAGTAATTTATATACCAAATGATTAAATTTGATTATTTATTATATAGCTAAATTTTGATTTAGTTACTACTAAAAAGTTTAATTGTGAGTTATAATAATTACTCGAAAGCAAAATTAGTACTCATGTGGAAGAGTAAAGTGAAGATCTCTCACGTTTAATTGTTTAATTTTCAAAATAAAAGTGTAAAGGTGCTATTACATGATCCGTCAAGCGTCAAGTATCTGTCAGGAAATTCGTTTCTTTTAAAATTGCACATTACTTAATTCTATTATTATTGAAAAATATCTGTATAGATGCTAAAATTGTATAAGATCTTACCTTATTTATGACAGATTTGACAACAATACCTATATTAAAATTTGTTTGTTATGTGGAAGTTAATACTTCATTGATGTTAATTTACCGTGCATGTGCAAAAAAATCCATATCGGAGACGCATGCAGAACATACAGACACGAGCAGACATACGGAAACATTTGGATTGGCGGCTCTTTGTATATACTGATATATACTGGCCTAACTAATTATCATTCAACTTTGCAACTTTTGCTGACGTAAGTTATTTATTTTTATTACTTTTGCATTCTTATTTGTAAATGTTCACACGAGTTTGCGGTGCTAATTCATTGTCGCGCTGATTTTCATTTTGCCAAGGTAAACAATTAGCCCATAATATAATGTTACATTACATTTTCTTATTGAGAGAGATAAAATAAAATAGGAGAATAATATTGGATTAGAGAAAAAGTCTCTTTACAAGTTGTGGTTTTCTCCATCAATATCTTCTTATAATTAAAAACGATTAGAATTTAAATTTAAGAAAAGGGTTTTAAAGTTTGAATTTAAGAAAAGGGTTTTTAAGTTTGAAATCTCTATTTCCGAATGATTACTATATTTTTTGAATTTATGTGAGTTTTGTAATTATTATACAATATATAGAAAATTACGAGCTGAAAAAAGTGAAAAATGTTCTTTTCACTTTGTAGGTCTGTAGTGTGCCAAAAAAAAAATTGAGTAAATTTTCGACTATCTATCGGTGAAAGCTTGGAGCTTTCCCTACAAAATTATTTTTTAAAAATGTTTCTACGATTTTTTGTTCCTGAGTTACTCGCGAATTAA
Source organism: Trachymyrmex septentrionalis (assembly GCF_001594115.1). Taxonomy (NCBI): domain Eukaryota; kingdom Metazoa; phylum Arthropoda; class Insecta; order Hymenoptera; family Formicidae; genus Trachymyrmex; species Trachymyrmex septentrionalis. The sequence goes on along the minus strand of NW_017304146.1, from coordinate 38,978 downwards.
GTGAAAAAGAACATTCTGACTTTATTACTCATAACTCCGTTAAAAATCATTGTATCGCAATTAAAAATACAGATTCTTACAGCTAAAACATTCTACTAAGTAGTGAAATTGTAAATTTTGTAAAAATAGAATATATGAGTTACTAAGCCTTATCAGCTTGTGTGTAAAAAGATTTTTTCCCCAATCCAATATAATTTGCATTTACTTCAATTTCGTTTTTGTAGCAACATCCCAATTGATTGAATTATGTATACTTAAATATCTCTATATCGCGTTATGAATGTATCATTTATGCACTCCAACATTCGCGAGGGCTTAGACGTTTTACTTTATTTTTATAGTTATAAAAAATATTGAAAATTTTGACTCATTGCAACTCAATAATTAATTTAAAACTGTACTTAAAATTCTGATAAAAAATTAATATTTTTTAATATGAATTAAATATATGAAAGAAAAAATATGAAATAAAATAAATATTTAAATTTTTAGAAAAAAATTAAAAATAAAAAATTAATATTTTATTAATTAAATATTAGATTAAAATTTTTTTTTCTAATTTTTCTAATGTTATTTATTTTGTTTTTATTTAATATTTACTCACACACATGGGTCTAATATTTTTTCTATTGTGCTTTAGCCGGCTGTCAACATCTAGAGGGCGCGATAGACCGACGTATGTTGTAAATGGCCGATTTCTGCTCCACAATTGTTGTGTGCGGCATTTGTTTGCGCTGAAGTTCGTCTCTAATGGATTTGTTGTCGCGGTGACCGGGTTGTGGATCGCGAGGGGGAAGGAGAGGACGGCCTGGTTCGACGTGTGCACAATTTCGCCGGATATTCGGCAGACGAAATGATATTGCCGCAGATACGTTTCTGCAAACACTTCTCATCGACGTCCCGCGTCGTTAGGTTAAATCACCCGGCCGAATTGTAGATTTATTCCACGGCACACCGGAGCTGTGTCCGATTGTCCGAATCTGGTGGAGCACGACGGCTTAATTATGGGCACGCTGAACCTCATCTGCCCCATGTGTTGCGGAGAGACCTTCAATAATACTCAGTCTCTTAAATATCACTTGCTAAGCATGACAGACAATCTCTATTGTCCGGGCTGTTCGCAGCGTTCCGACTCTGTGACGGCGCTCATTCAGCACCTGGACATGTGCGAGCACGATTTGAGGTACAGGATGAAGCCTGAGATTCTTACGGACAAGCTCAGAAAAGGCGGAAAGGAGCCTGAAATCAAAATGGATCTGCTATTGGTACGGAAAAGGGAGAACACAAATTTTTATTATGAGAGAGAGAGACTGTTGAAAAAAGATTCGAGTTTCTCTCAAATACATTTATCTTATTTTATTTTATATATTACTTAGATGGAATTTATAAAAGTCTAATGAAACAATAATTGTGAAACAAGCAGTGGGTAAAAGTTTTAGGAGTCTTGGAACTAACTATTTATTTAATGTTAATTTGAATATTGTTTAAGATGGAATTCTTGTAATCCTGAAATGATACACTTATTTTATATTCAAAATAATAGTAGTCTATAAAAATTGTGTTTTAATTATTTGGTTATTATTGCTCATTTTGGTTATTTTTATCAAGGATATATATATATTTTTTTTTTTTCAACTGCAATTATTAATTTTAGGATGTCAAGGGACAACAGCTTAATCGAGGCTTTCTGGCAACCATGGCCAACAACGGAGTAGTCATAATGAGTGATCCACAAACAATACAAATGGACGAGAATGGTTTGTAAATTGCTGTTTTGTTGCGGTAGGAGTTTTTTGTGCGTTTAATCTATCGTTTTTAATGAAAAACATCAGGAGAGATTAAAGTCGTAGAAAAGATGGACACGGAAGAAACGCAACCAGATCAAAATTCTCTGGATTTCAAGATGTCCGAAGGACTCATCGGCGACGTTGGTGGAGCACAAAGAAGACTGCAGTCGTCACAAGGATTGATGGCTATCCCCATATCAAATCCGGAACGCAAGGCGTTGATGGAGAAGAACATAATCGCTGTGTTACCAGATAACTCCGAGCTCCTGGATGGGACTGAGACCGCTACCCTCATTGATGTGGATCGTATAAATGAGGCAACTGAGATTGATGAAGTTGATCTTCTGCGTGTCAAGCGAGAGCTGTGCGAGGTATATCGTAAATCGAATTATACTTTGGAGAATTATATTTATACCTTAATGTATGTAAGGTAAATGTTCTAATGAGAAGGTATGTGATCAATTCTGTATTACATATATTGATTAATGGCATTACAAAAGGAATATAGCATACATGAACATTTGTTTTGTCGGTGATTGAAAAATATTAACATATACAGAGTGTCCCAAAAATAACGATAAATCTTCGCACAAGGGCAGAATGGAGACTAAAATAAGAAGAAAAGTCCTCTACCAATTTGCAATTTTCGCAATAGTTAACAAGATATTAATTGCTAAAAATTCTCTATAAACTCTATAAAAAGAAGATGAACAATTTTTGTCTCTTGCTGTTTTTTTTTGTTAAGTTGATAGTATTTGAGTAAAAAAAGTTATTGAAGACCAATTTTCAGCAATTTTTAGCAACTAATAGCTCGTTAAATTATTATTGCGAAAATTGCAAAATGATAGAAGACTTCTTCTCAGTTTAGTTTCCATTCTGCCCCTGTGCGAAAGATTTATCGTTACTTTTGGAATACCTTAAATACATCTGAAGAAGGATGCTTAAGTGAAAGGACCATATTAATTAGGAAAATTAGGTCTCAATGAAATGAATTAGTTTTCAAATATAATGTGGTGAACAAAAGATGTTCTCACACGAGGCTCAATAATAGATAGTATATCTTTAGATAGTGTATCTGTAGATAGTATATCTCTTCTCTCATAGTTTCTGAGCTATGATGTATCAAAGATGCTTTGTAAGCACTTGAAATAAACAATTTTTTCTACAATAATTTGCAATTAAAGTATTTGTTTTATTATACTTATTTTTATAGAAAATAAAATATTTATGCCATTTTCTTGCTGTTATTGATAAATAACCATTAACCATTGCGGATATATTGTTAATTTTACAATTATTCCACAACAATCGTTTATTGAGATTTTTACCTTATTTAGTGGTTTACGTTATCACAAAATCATCTTTCTAAATTAATTCTTTACAATACTCTTTCACGGTAATTTAATTTTTTACGACAATGTCGTTTTTCGGTTTTTCTGTCGCAGTTTGAATCTGACGCTGTATACAGTTGCACCAGTTGTGAAATGAGCTTCAACTCTGTCTTGGATCACATCAAGCAATTCCACGATGGCCAGGAGGTTTTGCTGGAGATGGCGGAACAGATGAACGATCTGGCGACGACAAGTCCGGCGGTATCCGAAAACTCGGAGAATGTGGTGAACCCACGGCAGCGGCAAACGATGAACACACTGCGCACAGAAGAATGTGTGGACAGTGAGGGTAGGCTCTACACCAGAAAAGTGGTGCAAATTGAGAGATTCTGGGACCGTACTCCAGTTCAGGTCACGACGCCGCAATCGGTGAAGGCTCCGATGATCGAGAAATTCTTTTCGAACGTGGAGGGTGTCAAGGTGTGATTTAAGGCGCGCTTCTCACTGGAAGAAAAATCTCGCGCGATACGTATTTGTCACATGAGAATTGACGTTTCCCTAACACACATGTGATATCACAGGTACGAGACAAACGCCTGGCGACCGCATCGGTGCGAATGTACAAGTGCAATCAGTGCCTGCAGCAGTTCTCCAAGTTGGGTAACTTTCGCGTGCACGCCTGTCTCGGTGGCAATAATCGTTGCGAACACTGCGACCAGAGCTTTGCGACCCCCAGGGCCTTGCAACTCCACGCGAAGGTGCACGATGGCGAAGCCGATTCGAACCAGAAAACGTTTGTCTGTACTACGTGTGGTACCGAATTTTGCTCCCACAAAAGCCTACGACTGCACTCGAGGATGCACGCACCAGTGAGAGCCAGACACGTCGATGCACCCGAGGGCACTCCTAACGCAACTTTCACTTGCCCCGAATGCGGTAATAAATTTCTTTCTCGTTTCGTTCTTCAAATTAAATAATTTGATGTTCATATTATAGGTTTTTTTGAGCTTGCACAATTTATTTTTTCTCTCTTTCTCTTTGACATAAAAAAAAAGAAGAGAAAAGAAGGAAAATCCCTACAAGAAGATCAGCTAAAAAGAACAGTGTTGCAATGTATCGTTAAATTGTTTATATTGAGCCATAATTAAGTATATAAATATAAGACAAGTCAAAAGAAGTCAACACTTGGGTATCTGCTATTTTAAACAGCAGAAAAAATTGAAACTTCAAAACACAATAAGACACTAATTACTATTACTATTAATACCATAATGTTTTTGTGAGTGAATATATGAAAGCATGAAAATATTTAATGATCTCTCAAACCATACAAAAGGTTTTATTTCTAATGATATGAAAATAATTGTGCAATACGATTTTGTATAACAGACAATATCAAGCGTTTTTATTTTCGTTTTTTCAATATATTAATAATGCTTTATAGGCAAAACGCTCTCCGAGTCGTACAAAGACGCGCACATGGCGCTGCATACAGGCGACTCGGTGACGTGCACCGTTTGCAACCGGAAGTTCGATTCCGCGGAAAGTCTAGCAATGCACGCGGCGGTGCACGTCGAACAGACACCCTCGCGGTCGCCCACTCCCCAAAGTTTACTTTCATCCGTCGTGGAGGCAACAACATTGGCAACGACGTCAGCGATGATGTCAGCGGTGACGTCGACGACAACGATGGCGTCGACGATCGCCGTGACATCAACTACATCGGTAACGACAGCGACGACGACGGTGACAACGGCAGATCCTGGCGACAGTCAGAAACCCTATCAGTGCCAGCATTGCGGTCGCAGGTTCACCAGACCACATGAGAAAGTCAAGCACGAACGAATTCACACTGGGGAGAAGCCGCATGCTTGTGAGGTAGACAATCGTGAAATTAGGTCTTGTTAAGAAGAGTCAGTTGTAATCCAGGTTGAAAGTTTTTCTCAGAATTTTTCATATAATTTTTCAAAATTTCTACATAATAGTATAATTTTCTCTCAGTTTTTTATACAAATTGAAACACTTCTCAGAAAATCTACATCTTTTCTCAAAATTTGCCATATATGTTAATAATGAAATATCGTAAAGATTTCTAAGATTTTTTGTAAGTATAATTTCTGATGAAATGTAGTATAATAAAATTTAAAAAATTTAAAAATATTTTTTAAAAATTATGGGATAAGGAAAAATATTTCAGATATATGAAAAATTCTGAGAGAAGATGTAAAATTTTCCGAATATTTCTGAATATATTTCTGAAAAATGTTCCAATTCGTATTAATTTAAAAATTATAAGAAAAATTTTCACCATGGAATCTCTACAAAAAGTGACTGGAAATGTAGATTTGTACTTCCCGTATAAAAATAAATTTTATTATTCATACAAAATAGTTTAATAAGATCAGCAGGTAATTATATTTAATAATACAATTTTGTAGTTTGAATAACAAAAATTGTCTTATTTTATCTTGTTTTTTAAAAATTATCTCTTGGAAAAAATTTTGTTATATAACTATAACTTTTAATCATAATTTTTGGAAAAAGAGTTGAACCTTCCAAATCTTTCCCCTGAATAGATCCATGTATAATCATAATCTTTGGTAAACTAAAGTTTCTTATGTAAAAATGCTCTAGTTTAAAATGAATCTCGTCTTCCTCATTTGTTTTTAATTACAGTTGCAATTTTTATTCTTGTTAAACTGATAGGTTTGTGGCAAGACCTTTCGTGTGTCCTACTGCCTGACTCTTCACATGCGCACGCATACAGGCGTGAGGCCCTACGCTTGTCAGCATTGCGGAAAGCGCTTCAAGGCATCCTCCGTCTACAATCATCACCTGCTGACGCACGGCGAGGAGCGTGCCTACACATGTCCGTACTGCCCAAAAACGTTCAAAACGCGGGTGCAGCTGGCCGGCCACAAGAACAGTCACACGAAGCCATTCCGGTGCACCGAGTGCTCGCGGCCGTTCGCATCGCTCTATGCCGTCCGCGCGCACATCCAGACTCATAAAAAAGACAACAATCTCAAGTTTAGCTGCTATGTATGCGGCGCGTCATATGGTCGGGCGTTCGCCCTCAAGGACCACCTGAAGCAGCACGGCCAGGACGTGCTAGCGCTACCAGAGCCAGCGCGGGAGGAGGAGGTGCACGAGAACTTCCTTCTCGGCGAGGAGGAGATCGAGGAGGAAGAGTTCGCGACCCCAACGCCGCCGCCACCGCCGATTCCGCTTCCCGTCGTCGCGCGTCCCTCCGGCGTGGACACCGACTGAAGTCAATTATTGCAATTTGATTCTAGTCGCAGAATCGTAACGCGTTCCGTAAGTTCGTCATAAGCTTGCCGTCTAAGCCTACGTAGACCGTTCGTGGAGACTGGAGGATTCGTTATTTTCACGAACGGTTGCCGTGTTGAAACCCTCACGCGAAAGCCTCTGTACGTTTATGCGTACACGTTCCGCGAGTCGTTGCGTGAAGGCAGAGCGGATTTTTTTTTATCAAAACCAATCGCAATCGATTGGGATCTAATTGTATGTAAGCGTTGTTGATTCGTTGATAAAGTTTATTCGTTCGTATTTTTCGTGTCGTACGTCGTTTTCATCACGAATTCGTGAGCTTAATTTGTGAGAATTCGGAAGATCACTAGAAGCAACTTTAATCTACAAATATAAGTGTTGCATTATCTCACCCGATTCAATTAAACATAATTACGCAAGAATATTGCCAATTAATTGAAATATGGATGTTTAATTAATTTTTAAAAGAGAAGGGATATATATTAGTTAAATAATTATCGATTGTAATGAATTATTTTTTCTACAATATTCATTACAAGAATATATTAGCTCGATTTTTGTACTGCTGAATTACGAGCTTTCAAATACATCTTGTAATACAGGATGGCAAAAAAATGACCACAAAGATTTATGTGTTACCCAAGTAATAATTTAATAAACATACAAAACTTTGTGGCTATTTTCTTTTCGGCGTCCAAATGGCATTATAAAAGCATCATTTTAATGTCAATAAACAATACATAACAACGAATAACTTATTGTTTAAGTAGAAATGTATTTAAAAACGCAAATTTTGAAGTGCGTGTTATTAAATATCAAAAAGATAATGCATCAAAAGATTTCGGTTGATGAATTGAAGATTACTTTATTGGCTGCCCGGAAGAATTTATTCAAGAAAAGATACGTGGCATGATACCTTCTCGAAGCATTTGTATAAAAAGTAAAGAAGTCATCTTGATATTATTTTTGATATTTAATAAGATACAACACTCTAGAGTTTGTATTTTTATAAATATACGTTAATAATTAACTTACAATACAAAACTTCGTGGCCAAACTTTTTTGCCACCTTGTATAATTAATTAAAAATTGCACATCTCATTGCATACTTACACGTTCGACTAGAGCTATCGAAATTTATGAAGCTCACGAATTATTCATTGATGGAACTTACAGTTTACAGTTAGTTAAATTTGAAGAGCCTAAGTTTTAACCCTAGCTGCACACAATGAGGTCCCCGGGACCCGCAAATTTTTAATTCAAGATTTTTTTGCGTTTCTAAATTTTCCTTTTTCTTTGAACCTATATATCTCGAAGTTTCTTAATTCTATTGACTTTTACACATTATGGGCTTGTTCCTTAATCAATTCTCCATCGATTGAAAAAAAAAATTAATTGAAATATATTCATTTTTACGGAAGTTACGGTAATACAAATATGGATGGGATCCTAGGGACCTCAGTGTGTATATCACGCGTGCAAAAAACAAGTGTGTAAAGCTAGGGTTAAGTACACGTTTTTAATTTATTTGAAATTTCTTGATAGCAAGAAATGGACTTTCATACGTGATGTATACATATCGCAACAAACAAACTTGTTCTAGTTTTAATTTCACGGTTATTTAATTTATTAACAATGTACACAGTGCAATGTAATATAATTACAAATCATTGTGTACAGGCACATAATTATATTATATAGTTACATAATATATATTAAAGTTACTCAAAAGAGATTTTAAATTCTATGCATACGCAATTGGAATTTTCTTTAGACGAGAATTAATCTGAAATTATTTTAAATTTAATACAATTGTTTGAATCTTAATAATTTGGGTTTCTTAATGTTACTCTGGTTGTTACATGCTGTTGTTGTTTGGAAAATATTTTATGACAAATTAAATTTTTACTTAAAAAATTTGTTAATCGAGTTGTCACTTCTCTTCTTTACCATTAAATTGTCTCTGTATCTAGAAAACAGGAAATATATAACTTTAACAGAAAAGAGAACAGAAGATCTCGATATTACTTGCATATTTACATATATTTTCACATAATATCTCACTTTTGTGGATTGTTTCTATTGTCAATATAAAGTGATTAATTTTTCTTTTGTAAACTAATCCAGTAGATTCTGTTTTAAAGTACCTAATACATTTTTTTAAATTTATTAAGATCAAGGTCATTTTCATTTTTGCACTGAAAATTCATTTTTATGTAAAAATGAAAATAAGAGAAACAATCTCCAGTGACCTTGATCTTAACAAGTGTTATCCAGGACATTATCCTGAACGACATTCAAGAGGTTTTAGCCGTCGGTCGAATACTTCGCGTAATGCTGGCGGTACTGTAACTTTCAAGCGTTATAAGAAACGTATTTTATGAAAAATAGGGGGTTCCATTTAAAAAATTCAAAGTGACATTGCTCTGACCCAGGTGACGCCTCTCAAGGTCAGACTGATCAGATCACTAAATAAATCATTTAGAACCCCATAACTTTTAACTGAAACGGTTTTTTTTTTTTTCTAAAACCGTGTGCGGATGGTCTGAGACACCCTATATATATATATATATATATATATAATTTTAACTCGACAATGTTATTTCCTTACTTATTAGAAAAATTAGATATCCAGAAAGAAGAAAAATTAATGAAATAAATGACGGTAATAACGAATGAAATTAATGCATTAATCAAAATATATGAAATTAATGAGCGAAACGCTATGGAATAAAGGAGGAAAAATATTTATTCAGATAAACCATAAATAAACATATAACGCTACCATCTGCGATTTTCCTTCTCAGAATAAATTCTACAAATAAAAATACACAAAATTACAGGAAAACCGAAATTAAATAAATTTCATATTAACCCGCGCAAACTGTGCACCTGAGTGCACTTTGGTGTACTTTCAATACAGATTCAGGCGTTCATCACGTGAGGTCTTAAATGTGGAATTACACATCAGTCTTACCGGTCTTTTAAATAATTTTATGTAGTACATTTTGAGGACCGAAAATCCACAAAAAAAAAAGAAAAACAAATAATTTCATGTATTTAGTAGTCTATGCATTTAATAGTTTTCAACGTGCATGAGTATGAAACCAGAGAGAAATTTGAGAGAGGGCATGACGGTTCAAAACCTGTAACCGCAATTGCTGCTGCGCACTACTGCCCTCTGACAAAATCGATGTAAACTACAAAGCAACGTCCATTTTTCTTACGGTAACATCGTTCACTTTTCAAAATGGACGATGTACTCTAAGAAAAGTGGTCGTTGCTATGTAGTTACATCCACTTTTGTCAGAGGGCAGTAGTGCGCGGCAGCATTTTGCAGTTACAGGTTTAGGCCGTCATGTCCTTTCTCAGGTTTCTCTTTGATGGAACACTTGATATAATTCTTTATTTGGAGTACATAACATAACCTCACAAAATGTCTGCAGATAATGTAATTTAGATATTTCAGATAGTATTAATTTTTTACTTGAAATCTGCAAAAGCACGATTAATTTTAATAGTTAATATTATCATGACATATATAAATATCAATAAAAATGCAATATGTTGTATGAAACATATTTTTCCATGATTGTTCAAATATAAAATGTGATGATAAGATTTTAAAAACGTTGAATTTAAAAAAATCTTAAATAAATATATATATATATATATATATATTCTACTAATCATAAAAATCACGTTTGTTAAAATATAATAATTAGAGTTCTATTATATTAAAACTACAATTTATTTTCACTTATAGTGCCATTGTTAAATATTAATCAATCTGGGAGCAATCAATCATGTCAATAGTGATACGTACTTATGAATAATTAATGTTTAAACGGCAGTTTGTATAAAAGCATAAATAAAAGATGGTAAGTATCTGCAATATATATTATGTCTTATTATATATTTTACTTATAGACAAATATTTTTTTACTTTACTAATAAACTCTTTATTTTTTCTTAGGCGCGAAATGCAGAGAAGGCTATGTAAGTATGGTTTGTAACACCATCTGTCCCATAAACCTATTACACTGTATATTCACTGTGAGAAGTTTTAATCCAACTAATTAAAATGTTTAAATCAATATTATCATATTTACATAATTAATGTATTTAATGTTGATATTTTTAGGACAACGCTTGCTCGTTGGAGAGCAGCGCAAAACAACGAAGGAACAAGGAAGGAACAGGAACGGAGACCTTATTTGGCTTCAGAATGTAGAGACTTACGTAAAGCAGAAAAATGGCGAATGCAAATAATTAGAGAAATTGCAAAGAAAGTCGCCCAGATTCAAAATGCCGGGCTTGGAGAGTTTCGCATTCGTGATCTAAATGACGAGATTAATAAGCTTCTCAGAGAGAAGCGACATTGGGAAGCACAAATAAAGGAGCTTGGTGGACCTGATTACTCCAGGGTCGGGCCTCGCATGTTGGATCATGAGGGACGTGAGGTAAAGTCATAGACAATATTTTGTATAATATTTACAGAATGTCAGAAGTTTTTGATTAAATGTTTATCAGGATGTTTACTGAAATCTTATAAAAAGTTTCTTGAGAATTTTGGGATTTTTTTCAAGGTATTTTCATTCAAAATTCTACATAAGATTAGAGAATTTTAGGGGTCAGACTGGTGTAAAATTTTTTAAAAATTAAAAATAATTTTTTTTGTTTCAAAAAATAGTTTGTAGCTTGTAGAATAAGGAACTGAAGGTCCTAAGTATATTATCAATTGTTTAGTGTCAATCAAAGTGTATTTTCCAATCTTAGTGAAATAGTGAAGTACAAGAAATGTAACTTTCTCTGAATCAAATATTTGCGGATTTGGATTTAAATTGGTGATAAATTGTGACAATTGTGAACCACGATATATTAATTCTTCTCCACTCATACAAAATGCGTATGAAATTAACAGACAAATCGTATTCTTTCGAAGACTTCTCGATATTGATTATGAGAGTACAAGAAAGTTTTGCGGTATCATATATCTTTCAAGAATGTTTATTAAAACGGTTTTAGTAAACCAAGACATTAATACAAACATTCATTGTGCGTCGAGAACTAAGCTGCTCTTCGCCCCGATGAAGTGAATTGCAAGGTTCAACGTTTCACGAAACATTGGCATTCCAAGAATGGATCTAGATACGGAGGAAACCCATAAAACATAATTTTTACATACATATATTAAGATTATTTTTTCTTTCATTTTGCATATTTTATACCTTCAACATGTGTACTTGAGAAAAGTACCAAACCACAAGTCTACAGCTTTTTTATTTCTTCGGTAATCCACATTTAAAAATTATTTATTTTTCAGTAGTTGGTTACACCGGTCGGACAACTTAAATGCAACTTCGAAATAAATTAGGATTCAAGATTTTCCAGACAGTAAACATCCAAAAATGTATTAAATATTTATTTATGTATTTCGACGAAATTATAGGTTCCCGGTAATCGAGGTTACAAGTATTTCGGAGCTGCTAAAGAACTACCGGGTGTTAGAGAATTATTTGAACAGGAACCACCACCGCCACCTCGTAAAACTCGTGCAGAATTGATGAAGGACATCGACGCGGACTATTACGGCTATATGGACGACGACGATGGTATTCTGATACCGTTGGAACAGAAGGCCGAGCAAGAAGCGAGAGAAAAGTGCATTAACGAATGGGTAGCTCACGAGAAGGAACCGGAAGTCGAGATTGAGACAACGGCACAAAAATTGATTCCTTCGCAACAGGATATTCAGGAGGCTTTGCTGGTTAGAAAAAAGAAAGAGCTGCTGGAAAAGTACGGACTAGACTGAAGTCCAGGTGCGACGTTGTGTTTGAAATTATACAGACTGGAATATCGATTGCGATATTAACTATTGATAAATTTATTATTAGTTTAATTATATATTAGAATACATTTTTATAAAACGCGATGAATATAATAATTATTATTATAATAATTAATTTATAAGCATGTAATAACATTGATTAAGGTAATTAGTTTGTGCAGTAGACATTCAAACTCGAATGCTTATCAAGAGAAACGGGTGCCGTAGATGAAAATATAGATAAAAATCCAAGGATAGTCTGTTTATAATCATCGCGATATATGATACTTCTCCCATTATTTCGTCGTTTTTCGCAACGGAGAATAAGCGAAATGGTTATTCCACAATAAAATAGAATAACAGAGTAGGTACGGTATACGTTATTTTGTAAGAAAATCTAGATATCGCATGTTCTCGTTTTCGCAAATGTATCGTTGGAATGTTGCAAAGTGTATCGTGTGTTCTTCAATTTGACCTTGGCTCTTTTATCCTCTCGATATAGCAAGCATCTATTAACGAATAACTTCTATCTAATCAACATGATCGTAAAACTCTAAAATAGATCTAAAAACAGGAAAAAGTTTACTTCATATGCCCGAATTTATAAAGATCTTAATCGTTCCCAGAACAATTCCGCTTCGATTGTAAATATTACAAATAAAGAATAGTAACTGATATAAAGTTTAACGACGTATCCAACGAGTTCACAGCCCACTTTTGTAACTAACCGTAACTTCCATAATAATTAATCTCCGAGTGTTAAATATAAGAAACACAATAATCTTGCTTAAAAAAAAAAAAGATATATTTTTCGTGAAAATTCCATCCGCGTTCTCAAAGAGGATCCTGATGATCCCTTTGTAGTGAAAATGTAAATTGGAACTAGTCTGGTCGCTTCCTACATATCCAACAGCTTATCACACAAAGTGAAAAACATGGCAAGATTAACGTTATCGTAATTACATTACACCGTTATTTACTTGAAAGAGTAAAAGACGTAAAAGTTAAAAAACTACTCGCTAATTAAACGTATGTATGTCACTCGGGTGCTGACTGGAATTCTTGGAATTCCCTAATTCCAGTTCATGTTATAGAAAACGAATGATATTAATCTTCAAATCGAGAGATTGATATAACATCGCTACATCGTAAATTGATTTTAAATATTTAGACGCTTATCACCTCTTTAGCATCGTGCCGTTTATAAACAGACTGTACATTATACGAGTATATCGCTAGGACTCAGAAGTACTCTCTAACAATATCAGCACGAAACAAATCGTGTTACGCGTGTATTTATATATATATATAACATATGATATTCACATGTCACTCACACACACACGCACACACACATACACACACGTATTTAACGCTAAATGGGGTGGCGTTTTAACCCATTCTACACTTATATAGCTGTAATATACTTTAAACATCTGATTGAGGAGATTTTCCCACTTAGCCCGTTGTCTTTATACTACAGAAAATATGTGGGAAATTTTTTAAGGAAAGTAATAATACTGCCAAAAACATTAATGATTATTTGTACAGGTTGAAAAGGATCCAAAACTTTGTTTTGGAGTAATCGATAAAAGAAATTAT
>NW_017304146.1:11088-25037 GCF_001594115.1 Trachymyrmex septentrionalis | reverse complement strand
TATATATATATATATATATATATATCAAAACAAGCTTAACGTAGACACAATAAATGTCAATATTCTGTCTAAGTCGCCAATAAATTATTACTGTTAACGTTTTGCTTTCTAAATTAATAATACTTTATGTGACTATTTTATATATAGAATAACAAGGATCAATTTAAGTAAAAAGCAATGTCTGACTTCCTACATAAAATAAAATGCAAGTCATCTGTATTGTCAAAACAAGAAATCTGTCTATCTATAACATAAAGTTAATTTTTCGAACCATAATAATCATTTCTTGTTTCTCTAGTGAACATCTTTCAAGTTTGAGACTCTTTCTTCGAATATCCTGTATAAATGATTTATGATGATATATAACAAGATGCAAATACCATCATCTCGGTTATCTTTTTACATACCTTACAGTTTTGATGTTCAGAATTAAATTTACCTGCAAACAGGCAATTTAAAAATTTTAATAAAAATATCTCCCTCATTTTTTTAACTGCTCCACGGCCATCAAAGTCGGAGATGAAGATATTTGCATGCTTTGTGGAAAAACTAGTTTAATCTGGATCTATAAATAAAAGATAATTTTGCCAGAATCTCAGACACTGCATGCTTAAGATATTGTAAATTCTTGTTTGCAATATTAGTTCTGTTCGCAACGCACATCTAGCGCACATATTGTACGTAAAAAGAGAGCTTACGTTGTACGACAAAAACAATTGTTTGCATCCTAAAGGAGATTTCTGAGTCCCTGCAATTATTTTATTCCTAAAATGTAAATGATAAAATAGTTCGAGCATGGATTAATATGTAATCGTGATGAAGATTTACTACTAGAGGCTTGAAAAAGTCAAGCGTTAAATGATTCACAGCATCTGTTTGTCCATTAATCAGTCGCTGGCTTTGTCCGCTGATCTAGGGGTCCCCTAACGATCCTTTGGTCTAAGGCTACTTTCCACATTATTATTATGCGCCTTTATATTTTAATGACAATATCAAACTGCTAATCATTCTTCTCAGATAATTAAGAAAACTTTTTATAGTTTTCAGTGTAAAGCATAAAGAATTAATCAAAATAAAAGTAGAGTTATAGCATATAAAGTTAATATATCTTAATAAATCAAACTTTATATCTATGTATTGATTCTATAATTTAAATAATTTTATTAATGTAAAATGCCCAAAAAATTATATTCGACTTAAAACGATTTAAAATAAATGTTCTTTCGTGAATAAAGTTCCATAAATGTAACTAGATTTGTTTTTTGTTTAATTTCAATGTTTATATGGAAATAATCTTTAATATAATATTAATTATAAGATAATAATATTAAAAATAATATTAAATATGAAGATATAAAAAAGGCAAAACTCAAATATTTGCTAAAAGAAGTACACATATTTAATTAGTCGAAAAAAATCTGTTTTAAAAAAAGAAGAAATATATATATATAGTATGATAATTTTTTAATATTTTTGTACATTTTTATATTAAATCAGTTTCTCTCTCATGATTGATCTAATTGTAGGCATAAATTTATCGCGTCTTTAATCGTATCCTCTACTTCAGCGTTCCTCTAATATAGCTATTGACGATGGAACCCCTTGCTCAAAAATTCTAATATTAACGCATAGATTATGCCATGTTTCTAGCATACTCGTGATCGTGTATGTTTCTATTTCAATTATAGTATATCGACTCTACAATCACATTTGCATTTACGAAGTGCGTTTTGCGAGTCATTGTGCGTCATTGAATTGTCAAACTGTTGGTCTCGTGTCCCATTTCGATCCGAGAAATCTCTCTATAAATCGCTACCGCCGTTGCGGTGACAGTTGTCGGTTCTCGCATGTATCAATCCATTCTCGAACCATCTGAAGACACCAATGCCCGTGTCCTAAATCTTATCTTACTATTACATTTTCTGTTAATCCATCCGAATTCTTTCTTTTTCAGGCATACCTGAAGGGAACGTGAGATACTAGTTGTAAGTTAAAAGCTAGAAAATCAAATAAGTAGTCATAAAAAAAAACTATGCGTATAAATAAGTGCGTAGATGTACATATTATTTAAAAGCGCCTCGACAAGTACAACGTGTGGTATAAATTTTGTTCAGTAATATCAGTTAATATAAATTTATCAACAATTCAATAATAATAAATTTTTTTCGTTATTTTTGTGATCAATCTTGGTGTCAGATTATAATTTTAAGCTTAAGTTATCTATCTAAGTAGTAGACTAAATTCATCACTGATATTTTTCGTTCGTTTTGAAGTTCATTATTACTAGACATCTACGTTTCATTCATGCATGCCCAAGTTACAATAACACAGTTCAACAAAAACTAATTTTAATTGTCAAATTCAAAAGTAAAAATGTAATTATTCCCATAATTTTTTCTTTCAAATTACATTTCTTATGTCCGTAATATCTTGTCATGTCAATTTTGAGATATGTGAGCTGTGAAGTATAACACAAAATGTAAAAAAATGTAAAAAAAGTATTTCAATAAATTTTATATCATATATTTATAGCGTGTAACTTGTTCGAAATGATTATATCCGTTTAGTTATTGTTAGAACTTCCAGCCTTTAGTTTATATTTTTCTAGAATTTTTTATATATGTAAATTCTGAAATAATATAAGCTTTCTCATTCTATAATTTCCGAAGAAAACTGATAAATTCTGAAGAAGTTAAAGAAGTATTTTTTCAGAAATTTTTATAAATTTAAAATATAAAAAATTCTTAATAATGTTTTATATTTTAAATTTATAAAAATTTCGTTTTATGAGATATGAGAATTTTTTTTAACCAGAATACTTCCATTAAATATTGGGATTCATTAACTGTTACAGGGAAATTATTAATTAGCAAAATCTGCTTTAATTTTGAAGGAAAAATTTTTTAGTATGTTATATTCGGTAATTGTGTGTGTAACATGGAAAATTATATTAAAAAATTCTCTTTTATTAAATCGATCTTAAGTTTCTTAATTTTGACATGACAAAAATATAAGGAATAAAATTTCTTTTTCTGAAAATATTTTTTGTTGAACTGCGTAATAAGGCTAATCGATAAAGAAAAATCGGATGGCTATATTCAGTGTTAAATGCATGCGAGAACACGGGCCCGATATTCGCCACATTGATTCATATGAATAAACACAAGTAGATCGGATATCGGGATCGAATATACAATTATATACGGTAAGATAGGTTAATATCGACACAATGACAAAATAATAGTAATGATTTATAATTTGAAGAACAACGATATTGTATTGAGATACATATGATATGGTTACAATGGATAATACTTTTATTTAATATTATACAGAAAAACGATACAAATTAGAACTCAATTCTTCAACATACAAAAAATTAATTTTTTTAATAATAATTTTTTAATAATTTTAATTGAAAATTATATGGTGAAAAAAATTATCACATTTTTAAATAAAATACACATATTCTATAAAAAAGTAGACTTTAGGAATATTCTATATTTGAATTTAACACAGAAGAGAGAAAAACTAAAAGATTTTAATATAAAAAATTGAAAAAACTTACAAATAAGAAACTTGTAAAGAGCTTGCGTTGTCAATCTCACGTCGAACAAGAGTTCACTCTCGAATGTTCTGTTTATTATCTCGATATTGTATTAATTTATATTTATTTAGAATAGCTGTTATAATTGAAAAAGCAAACATTAAAACGTATATCGACAATTCCGTTGTTGTTCTATATACAACAGCTTTACAAACAACAAGCATTACAGTAGTAATTCATTGTGTCGATGTTATCCTATCTCAGGGTGGACACACGAATCACATTTTCTCAAATTCTCAAATTTTTCAAATAAGAGAAACTTTGTTTTCCAAGGAAACACTTCAACCATGTTTCCTACATTGAAGTACTTAACTTTAATTTTCTATTAAATCTCTGAAGATTTAAGTAACTTTTTTTTAGGCTTTGATACAAATAAAATCGAGAGAGCTCGATTTTCAATATTTTTACTAAATCACAGGAACTTTTGGCTCTTCCTGCATTTTAACAATTAAGGAAAAACTCTGTTAATTTTTCTAGAGCATTTCCCAATCCACGCGAGAATATTTTCCGGATTCTCACAGATTACATTGAAAACGATTGAAGAATCCCGGATCTTCTATCGCGTAACCACCCTGCATCTTAAAATATGAATTATGAAGTCAAGAAATGTAACCATCTCAGTTTTCGAAGTAACGTCGTTTCAGACATTGAAATTCCGCTTACATTTCACGATAATTCTCCATTTAGCGTGGTGCACGGCATAAAAAGGGTGAAAGGCACAAAGTAAAAAATAAATGATTCAGATTGGCTCAGGCACATGTCGAGTCGGAGAGCATCGTACCATGTGACAGGACAGGTACGACGATTGGGCCGGAACGTCGATAAACGCCGGGACAACGATCGCGCGATCGTCGGGACCCTCAACATCGAAGACTAGCCACACTGCTCCCATTAGCGTATCAAAAAGGAAATGTACTTGGTACATTTAGACAAGAGTTTGTAACTCAGAGTTTACAGTATTCCAAACAGAGCATCCCGAACAAAACAAAAGCCTGGCAAGTTTTAAAGTTTCAATTTAAAATTCGACTGAAAGTCAGACGCATCTCTTGGATACTTAGAACGTCATTTAGACGCTGCTATTTGTCTAAGAGCTCTAACAGAGCTTTAACATTAAGACATTTTTTTAATTTTGTGTTGTCATTATCATATTTGTCATTTGCTTCATTTATATAGACACAGAAGTTAAGAATGCTTTTATGTTACCTGGACATTATCTTGTATTGTTCGTGCTCTGATTTGGAATTGACAGACCGATTGGAATATTGACTTCCGTTCTTTAACCAGGCAGTACACAGTGTGTCTCCATGAGATAAGGAGAAAGAATTGAAATCTCTCTCGAGATAAAGCCTGCCGCGAACAATTGTTCTTTTTTAGAAACGCCCATCTATTTCCCGTACTCCTCGGCGAGTACCGGTGAAATCGTTTCGCGCCCGAATAACTGCATCAAGAATGAATCCATGAGAGGCACTCACGAAGACACCTCAAGGACGCAGTAGCGAATGCCAACGTTGCACTTGTATCGGTTGCCTCGCCGTCCGCATGTCGTTCCAATGCTGTAGCTCCTCAGATCCGGAGCTGTTCAGACCCAAACAGAGCCAGCCGATCATTTCTCGTCCTTTCCTACCCATTCCACCTCGTCGACGATTGTACACAGAGAGGTAGAGTGTCACGTCTCCCAATTGAAACAACGCGACCTGTTGAAGAAAAGTTACATATTATTTAATATAATTATATTTTAAATACTATGAAATTTTCGTTAACCCTTTAACTGCAAACAGTGTATATACATCTCTTGTAAAAGATGTAGCTAAACTTACCAAAAGTATGTGAATACTTTTCATTTAATGACACAAGTTATTCTAAGCCCTACATCATAATGGCAAAGTATGTTCCATTTCTATTGTAATATATTATAGCAAGTCATAATAGTAAAAACCAAGGAGTAGTCAAAAAGGAGTAGTCATGATCGAATTTGTTGATGTGCTTTAGCATTTTGCTACGTGGATAAATAAATGCCTTCACGAATCAATTCGTAGTTATTGAAAAGTCATGATTTTCACTTAAAGCGTGCTACAGCTAAAAGATTAAGGAATAAGAAAGTCGGAGGTTTCATAAAAAAGCTACCTGAAATATAAAAGTCTCCTTGTAGAGGGGATTCGGTTGGGCACGTTTCAAACCGGTCTTAGATCGGCCCATTTCATGATTATTGGTATCAACAAGAGCCAATTTGACGTAAGTGTCAGGAGGTTTCGTATCGTTTCCGCCTCCACCACGGAAATGGGAACCCTTGATTATTTCAACTGATAAGCGACCTGTCGTGCCGTTATACGCCAAACCGATTAGGATTTCAGCAACACTGCCTCCCTTCATGCTGCTGCCGTAAGGTGGTATAGCCGGAGAAGCATATGATTGGACCGACTGTTGGGATCCCGTGGAGTCGCTACGAGTTAGACTGCTGGTGGTTCCCCAATCCTGTGCCTAGAAAGTGTAACACAATTTCCATCTTGGCAAATTACACTATTTCTAAGTACATTACACATTACCAAAAGAGGTGTATCAGTAATAATATTTTTACTTAATTAATACATGTTCAACAAAATTTGGCTAGTCAATTCAAGGATAATTTCAAGATATTCCAGGAAAATCCTGATTTTTCCAGAACTTATCCATCGATTAATTTTTATTATTTAATTAATTTTCATCGATTCGTGTAATATTATATGCTTTGTATTCAAGTTAGGATTCTATACGAATGAATTAAAATGCTAACAAATTGGGAACAATATTTATTGCTTTATAAATAATATCAAATGAACGTGCCATCATTACGAACGATTTTTCTACTTGTTCTATTTTTAGATATTAAATTCAAGTTTTCTATTGTGGTTATAAGTATATTAAGTTATTGTATCTTAAGGAAGGATTTATGTCCAAACACAACTTTTTTTTTATTATTTCTTTTTTTTGCGCTCTGACTTTTTTAGAATGAAAGAATGATAAATTCCAGGTCAGAAATTTCAGGGGTTTTTCCAGAAATTTTCCAGTATACATAAAATTCCAGGATCCAAGGATATTCGAAGACCGCTGGACACGTTGTTGATAATAATAATTGTACAGACTTTTAGAAAAACTTACCGAGGAAGAAAGTGGGGGTTGAAGAGTCAACCACAGAGTCGTTTCCAATTGGAGATTAATGTGATCGAATGACACTCTGGCTTCGCCCAGCAATCTTTCCCGACGCATCATTCTGCCACCCCACAGATATACTCTGAGCCGTACTCCCATTGCATTTACATCCTCTGGATTTACACGAGGAAGTAAAAAACTCTCCATGTATTGCGGAGATGTTCCTTGTCGAACTCGTGTCTTACGTCTTTGTTTTTTTGATGGTAGCAGGACTAATCGTACCTGACTGCCATTAATGCCAGGAGGATAATTCCGCCCTTGTAAGACGTGAACCTGGGAAAATATAATATTCCATTTGATAGCCGCATAATTGAATAATTTAAAAATTATATAGAAATTCATTATTTACAATAAAAAATAAGAAATAACATTTCAGATAATAAATGAAATATATATTATATATATTACATATATATATTAGTTATAAGATTAATTATATAAGATATATATATTTTCAAGATTTTTATATTCAAATTTTATTTTATTTAAATGAATATTCAAAAATAAAAAAGATCATAATAATAAATATAAAATTGATTATGAAATATTAAATTAAATATTAATTATACGAACTGTCATCTCACGCATTGGAGCATCATACAGGAAAGCGACTTCCAGACTACCAACTTCCTCGGTAGCCACTGTACCCATCGTTGTGATGACGTCATTGGTCGTAGAGTCATTTTGCTCAACTTGTATCTCCTGCTCTCGATTATCGAGTATAATGCTAGAAGCTCCAACTTCCACCACGCACTAAAACAGACGACACATGGTACGTGCTGAATGCAAATCCCTCTTTTGTCTAAATCTCTGAGAATTTTTTTATCATTTGAATTCTTTTAAGACTTTTCTTAAACACAAGAAATGAGAAATCACCTGTTGTTGATCTGCTGGAGAGTGTTCTTCAGTGCAACTACTGGAAGTGGTCCCAGCATCTACAAACAATAATTAACGGATAAAAAAAAAGTATACTTTATATACTACTAACTGTCCATGAAGTACTCTCACTTTTTAATGTCATAACAATGCGATGGATATATATATATATATATATACGGATATACGGACATAAAATGGAGTTTTGTAAAAATTATATTCAAAGTATAGGGACACTATAGAGAGTAAATAGGTAATACTTTTCTGCACGATTACTATGCTGGTATGAAGATCGACATAATAAATAATATATCATTATATCACACAATAATATATGTATTACAAATATATAAAATGTTAATTACATACTTTTTGAAACGTATCTTTTTTTCAATACAAATTGATTTACTCTGTGCATAAAAATATCAAAATTATCAAAAAATGAATATTTTTGTGGAAAGATACGTCAAGATAAAATATAAAATATCGAGTATCTTATTGAATGTTTAAATACTTATCTCTAGTAAAAATTTTTTAGAATTTTTGTGCACGAATCGGAAATAGTGAGGAATATTGAGGAATTCTATTTTGTTATTGTTACTCACCTAAGATAGTTGTTGGTCCGTCCTCCGCTTGGATAGTCAACGTATCTGGTGGAGGAAGTGAACGCGAATTTAATCGTCGAAGAGCGTCTTCCTCTGAGTCGGAACTTGTTTCTGGATCCGAATAAGAAAATGCCTTGCCTAAACAGTAAAATTATATTGATTACTATAAATTATTCCTTCACGAAGAACCGAAGAATATATCGTAATCTAGAAAAATTTGACAATCTAGACTAGTGATATCATAGTGGTGATATCACACACATGATAGTAATATTATACTTCTCCACCATGAGTGATATTATAAATCAACTGACTTTATGTTTTATTTCATAGATTTGCTTGACAGATTTAAAAGTATTATCGGAAAGAGGGGAGAAATTTTAAATAAATTGGAGTATTTGGAGTAATGAAAATTTGCAAGATCAGAGAGGAGTTGGAAATCCATGGTGTAAACCAAGACCATCATGTACCTATGTTTTTCGAGATTTGAGATGTGGAGCTGTTGGTGGACTCACAGAGAGGCACACAGACTCCGCCGAAGAGTGTGGTGGATGAAGGCGGTGTGAAGCACCACTTCCGGGACAAGTAAAGAAAGAGAGCTAGTAGGAGCACTATGAAGCCGGCAACGGCACCCAAAACTGCAGTCGCTTCCACAGGTACTGAAACATATCGAGAAATTCCTATCCGGATTCAACAGAATTTCTTAAGAGACGTAATTTTTATCAAATTTCTTTAAAGGATACGTAAAATTTTTTTTAAATATGTAAAATTTCTTAAAGATACGTACAATTGTTCTTTAAAGGCATAATATTTATACTATTTTTAAATATAAAATATAAAAAAAGTTCTAAATAATAAACATATTTTTTTAAATATTTTATATTCGGAGTATATATAACTTAATAACGAACATCTAGCGTGGCTTATATTTTTAATTTTATTTTAATGGATTGAGCCTTCAATTCCGAGTTCTTTGATTTCATTTATATTACTTTTATTATAAAATAATATCGTACTTGCCCCGCTTCCAACACAATTATCAGCACATTACATTAAAATTCTTACTTCTTATTTGCTTTCTGAATGCAGGACATGTTCATTTTATTGCGCGTAGTTAATTAATTAAAATTAATGCGCAATATCAGATATAGATTCCAAAAATCAAAATTTGATCCATACAGTACATTGCAAGATGTACGCAGAATGATTTCATTTGTTACACTTATGAATAATATCGAATATAATAAATAATATAATGAATAATATAATATATAACAAGAGAATATAAAATTTTTGTTTCTTTCTTTAACTACTGTAGATGATTTAACTGCTGAAGATGAAGTTGTTAATGGAAACGTTCGTCGCATCAATTTATTATGCCATAAATCACATCATAAACCAAATAGAGAAACTAATAAAGAACAATGAGAGTGCAACACGATTGTCAATACGTTCTTTAACAGAATATGATGCAATAACTATTAAAATCGAAAAATCAAAATTATTATTTAATCATAAATCATTATATTTATTATTTTAATTAAAGAACCTCCAATACAACAACCAACATAATAAAAAGTGCAGGAAAATGGACTCAAAAGAACATAAATGGAAAAAAAAGGGAATAAAGAACCCGAATAAAGAAAGGTAAGCTAATAAACAACTAAATAATAAAATAAATAATTTAAATAAAAAGAAAGTCTGAAAAAGAAGAAGACCAGCAGTCTTTCCCCAGTCTTTATAAGTTTTCACTTTTCTCAGAAAACTATAATTCGGAAAATCGAAAAATCGTTCGTGTATTATATGTACTTTCTCTCGTGAACTTGGAATGTTAGCCGCGTTAAATATCGGAGTGTATCGTGGTCATTGTATCGAGCGCGCGCGTTAACGCGACATACGTCGCGTTACGCCGTACCTATAATGACCTATAATGATAATGGAATAATTTATTATCGCTCCAGTTGTGACAAACTACCTGCGGATTACACGGGATTGCGCAGCGTTACACGCACGTTTCCCCCGAGAATGCGATGCGAGACGCAGTGGAGGAAAAAACAAAAAAAATTTAAGCCTTCCGAGAGGACCGGCAGGTCCTCCAATTATTCAACTTTCCAATCGCAATTGATTTATCTCGACGTGAATAAATAAAAGCACCTTCCAGAAACATCGTCGTTAATAAACATCGCGCTAATAAGAATCCCCCAATATCGCTCGAGAGCGCTACCTCTCCTTTTTTTTAATATTCTTCCATCTTCTTACGATTCTAAAAGTCGAACGCATATCCAAGGGCATGATCCAGGTAGAAGTTAACGATTCGAGGTCCGATTTCTAACTGAAAGGAAAAGCAGACGAGGAGGAGAGGAGGCCGCCGTTTCGAGTAGCGCGTTTGTCGAAAATTTTTCAAACGGACGATTTCTATCTCGTAATCGTAAAGGAAACGCGCAATATTATATTTAAATGGCAAAATAAAAATAAAGGTGTAACGATTGTGTTTGATAGTCACTGAAGGGGTTGTCTCGTCTTGACGAAAGGGAGCATAGCACGGGGAGATAGTCCGGCCGGATAGTGGACTTACCCGCCAAGAAGTGGTCTGATCCAGCCAGAATCATACTCGTCCGCAGTGTCGCATTAAGGTGGTTCCTCTTTACGCGGCACGATAGCGCGCCCGGGATTGTTTCTCGCGGATTAGCGAATGCATCATCCGCGTAGAATGGAGATCTGTTGCAGGCGGTTGCTTTCCCCGTTGAACCACCGAGGAAAGCGTGGGCTGGCTAGCTTCGGGCTGGCTAGCCGCACACACAAATAATACGTGGGCGGGGGTGTACACACGGGGCACTCTGTTGCTCGGATCGACGCGACGTGCTGCGCTGAAACCCTGAAACCCGTTACCCGTTCTACACTTCGACGTGCGCGCGTGCGCGCGACAGGAGCGGCACAAAATATATATTTATCATAAATATTTATCTATTAATATTCATTTTTGTTTATGTTATATAAATATTTCATATATATTTTATATAAAGCTTTAATCAAAATATTATTAAAATATATAGATTAAGTACTTTACGTAATATTTATGATAAATATAAATAAATATTTCTAATATAAGTATCTTTTTACTTGAATTATAATGTAATCTCATTAAGTAGCATTTATATATTCTATAATATTTATACAATAAATATTTTATACTTCATAATAAATACATGCTTATGATCTGTGCAGTCTAAAAATATTTACCATAAAAATATTTACAATATATTTAAAATAAGCCTTATAAATATTTCTGCGGTTTTAGATTGCATTAATATCTATTATAAATATTACTAAGTATTTATTGTAAATCTTGTAGTAAATGCTATGGAAATACTTAATAAGACATTATATTCCAAATAAAATATACTTAACAGAAATATTTATTTATATATATTTATCGTAAATATTACGTTAAATATTTAATTTATCTTTTAGTAATATTTTCAATAAAGCTTTATATAACATATGTGTAAACATGTGTGTAAAATATTTTTACATTTCAAAAAATGAATAACGATAAATATTTAGCATAAATATTCTGTGCTGTCTGGGTACTCTCGGTAACAATAGTGAAAATTTTCCTCAGGATCTTTTTAGAGTTGGAACATTTTTCAGAAATCTACATCTCATTTTCTTCTAATTTTTCATATAGGTGAATTCTGACATATTTTCAGATTCTATAATGTCTAGAAAAATATCTTTAACTTTCTCAGATTCTTGGTGAAAAAATTCTCATATATTTTTATACAGAGTGTCCGACGAGACTTTTGTCAAACATTTTGTAGATAGAGCGAACTAAACTGAGTCGAAAACTCCTCTACCATTTTACAATTTTTGCAATGGTTAATAAGATTTTTTTAAATAATTATTAAAAATTGTCAAATATTGGTTACCAATAATTTTTTACTCAAATACTATCAACTTTACAGAAAAGCAGCAAGAGACAAAAATTACTTATTTTCTTCTCATAAAGTTCTGAGAATTCTTTCAGAATTTTTAAATACCGTATTTTCTTATGTTAGTAAAAATATACATATGTATATGAGAAAATGCAGGACTAAAAAGTTGATAAAAGATTCTGAAAAAATTTTTACTGTTCTACGAAGAGAAAATAAATGATTTTTGTCTCTTGCTATTTTTGTTGATAGTATTTGAATAAAAAAATATTGAAGATCAATATTCGCGGCAATTTTTAGTAATTTATAATATCTCGTCGTTAACTATTCCGAAAATTGCAAAATGATAAAGGACTTTACGACTCAGTTTAGTCCAATCTATCTATAGAAAGCGTTTGGCAGAAGTCTCATCGGACATCCTATAAAATTTATTTTTTTTTTTAATTTATAAATGTTTCTGTAGGTTTCTGAAAGCCTTAACAAATTTATATTTAATTACTTTCCTAAATCAATATTAAGAAAATTTATCTTGAATTAATTAATTACAAATAAATAAAATGAGATAGAATACGAAGACATTACAGTATAAAATAACATAATGGAATTTTTTGGTAGACAGCTGACTTGAATTTCGCGCGGATTAAAATTGATTAAAATGAATTTTTAATTCCAATTTACACTTTCGCGATGTTTTTAATTTTTATTAATTAATTATCACTTAAATAAAATTTAATTTACATAACACAGCGTTATGTATATATATATATATATATATTTTTTTTTTTTTAAGGTCGGTGAATCGATTTTTTTGGGTCGACACATACAATACATTATTATCCACGTATCTAACCTCAAAAATAAACTACGCTCTTCGCGAGTGTATAAAATACATACGCATATTTCGTGCAAATATTTCATGTTTGAGACGTTTCATGAATTATTCCACAATTCATTATAAATAGTGTTTACTGCTTTGTTTAAATTAAAAGAAACCCATCATCAAAGTGAATATTTTCAGGCCCAACAGCGGGTACCGGTCAGTTTCTGTAAACTAATAAATATTTTCATTACTCGATCGCTTTAATAATCAAGCTTAGAATTAAAATTTCATAAAAATGTTATTATTTGCTTAAAATTAAACAATTATATTATTAAACAAATTATATTTTTTATTAATATACATTTTATTATTTATCTTTATAATTAAGAATATTTTGTATTTATTTTAGGTTCTATTATGAAAGTGATATTTTTTTATTCTGTTTCTCACATAGGAGCAACTAATTATGAACTGCTTCACCATTCTACGATTTAAACACTGTGCAGCTTTAAATAAAAGTTTAATAGAGCACTGTTTAATACGATATATACCCACATGCCAAGCCAGATTTTATGTCACAGAAAGTGAAAATCGTTATAGACAGCATATCAGGGAACGAACACAAAAGAAAGCATTGCGAATACGTTTAGTGCAAAATTTTAAACATACAAAAAGAAAAGTAGAAGAAATTATCGAAAGGGAGAATATTTGGACGATACCAAACTTGCTTTGCATGAGTCGTATAGTAACTTCACCATTTTTAAGTTATTTGATCCTGTCGGAAGATTATCAGGTATTTTAAAGAAGCAAAAAACAAATTTTTTTTTATATTTAAACAAAAAATATCCGGTTTTTAGTATTTTTTAAATCTATTAATAATATACGATCAATATAATTATTTATATATTTAATTATATGATTTA
>NW_017304146.1:6653-10988 GCF_001594115.1 Trachymyrmex septentrionalis | reverse complement strand
TTAATTATATGATTTATATAATTATATAATTGTTTATTAAAAATAATACTGGACCCAAAAACAAGAAAATTTAAAGAGGTAAAATAAAAACTTCCAAACTTTATTCAATAAATTTAATTACATCAGAATAAGAATATAATATTTTATATAAGTTTTAGATAAGTTTGATAAAGATATGTTTGTTAAACGTATGTCATGAGTAACGTTAGAGAAAGATTGCAAAAATACAATTTTGAGATGATGATTTGAAAGATGTTATTTTTAAGGTATAATTTCTATCATCAAGTAAATGGTATATTATGTTCTATATTTTGACATAATTATAAAGTTGATCGAAAAAAGTTTTTCTGTTAACTCTTTAAATTTTCCCACAATTCTCTCCATCCTTTAGAAGAAATACAAATGTATTGTTATTGAAAATTTACTGTATTAATTCTCTCGATTGATTTTAAATGTTGCAACTAATATGTAGCACGTTAACTTATCTTTAACAATATCTGCACCATGGCGCAGATAGCGCTATGGTTGCTTACATTTGCAGGATTGAGTGATTTAGCGGATGGTTGGATCGCTCGCACTTGGACGTCGCAGGCTTCGAAACTTGGAAGTTTTTTGGATCCAGTTGCAGACAAGTTACTTGTCGGGACGCTCTTTCTCTCTCTGGCATGGGTCGGTTTGATACCAGTTCCACTCGCCTGTCTCGTTGTCACGCGTGACGTTGTTCTAGTAACCGCCGCATCTTATATTAGATACCGTTCCTTACCCCCACCAGTATGTATCATATATCTATTAATTCCATTATATATTAATTTATCCAAATATATATCGATGAGAGTCATTAATTAAATGATTAATCTTGATGCGGTATAATTTCAGAAAACCTTAGCGAGATATTTTGATCCCACACACGCTACTGTACAATTAGCACCGACTTTAACAAGCAAACTAAACACTGGGATACAATTGTCGCTGGTTGCTGGAACGTTGGCTGCTCCAATTTACCATTTCGTAGACCATCCGATTCTACAATGTCTGTGCTATATAACAGCATTCACAACAATCGCAGGAGGTGTCAGTTATTTGTTATCAAAAGACACGTATAAATTTTTGAGGAAGAAAACTCCGACGCGGACATCATCTTAGACTTAAACCCTGTACATTATATGTATGATATTATATGTTTGAATTTATTATTTAGATGCGTATTACTTCTTTTTGTATTATTATATTTACCATCTTGTGTACAGAGATTAATAATCCTTTGTTAATTTTAACATTTTTTAAAAAAGTTACTCTTCTACAAAATCCTATATATGTACAAAGTTTTATAAAGTATGACATTGAAAATGATAAACTGGTTATTTTTGTTATTAGAAAGTAGCTTTAAATTGCATGGAGAATAATCAGCTATATATATATTTCCAATTATTTACACAAAGACGTTAGGACATTTATGCTGGAAAACATCCAGTATTGTATGAAAAATTAGCTTACAATTTGCAGTTAGTTGTAGCTAAACTAAGATCCAGTGATATCTGTCTAGTTGAATTTCTATCTCGTAGAACTTTCCTGACACTTTTGAGATATTAATTGAATTTTTTAATTGCATATGATATTTGCATTGTTATATGACATTTTTAAATTGTTAAAAGAGCTTGATAGAATCGTATTTTGCATTTTTGCTCTTAAAAATTAGGCCTGTTCTTTTTGGCTGAACTTTTGCATCAGTTCATCTTTTTTTCTCTTCTTTCTTCCTGGAGAGAAAAGGAAGAAAGGTGAACCAATGTAAAAGCTTAGCCAAAAAGAACAGGCCTATTTATAATAGTAGAGAAAAACCTGAGAGAGGACATGTCGGTTCATAACCTGTAATCGCAAAATGCTGCCGCGCACTACTGCCCTCTGGCAAAGTCGATGTAAACTACAAAGCAACGTCCATTTTTCTTACGGTAACATCGTTCACTTTTCAAAATGGACGATGTACCCTAAGAAAAGTGGTCGTTGCTATGTAGTTACATCCACTTTGCCAGAGGGCAGCAGTGCGCAGCAGCGTTTTGCGGTTACAGGTTTTGCCCGTCATGTCCTCTTTCATATTTCTCTCTGCTGTCTCCTCTGTCCCCTCAGAAACTTCAGAAAAAAAGGAGTTTCTAAATCTAGACCATTCTAGACTTTTAAACATGGCCAGGAATGGCTAGTGATGAGAATGATGGAATTCTGTACCGAGATTATTTAAAGCTAGCTTGTTGATCTTTCAATTTTGCAGAATTATAAATTACAAGTTATTGTATATTGCACAGACACTGTATATATTTAAAGTGCTGTATAGTAAGGTGTTGTAAAATTAATGAAAAAAATGAATTTGAAGAGATAGAAGATAATCTAACCTACAATATTTGTATATAACAGTACATAATCTCAAGTAAACATGAATACGCGAATTCTTAGCAGAATATTAACAGATTTTGCGATTGGCAGAAGAAAACTACATATGACTTTGAGTTTGCCATGTTTTTATGAACCTGATCGAAAGTCAGGTTATAAAAAAGTGTATTACAAACCACCGGAAGAACAAAATTTGAGTATTTTTGGTAAAATACGGGAAGGATATCGGCAATTCAAAGAAGAATTTGGTATTTTAATGGAAGAAATGAAAGAGAAATTAAGAATGGATCCTATTTATGTATATAGACAGGACGAAATTGACGTTGTATGGAGATTTAAGGGTGATCCAAAGTCATTGAATCAATGGATCATCACATGTGATAGTGATCACAACGAAGGTTTTTCAACAGTCAAGTAGGTTTAAATTTTATGTATCTAATATTATATTTTTATATCACAAAAATGTAAAAATTTTATTCAGAATTTTCGATACAACTGGAACTTTTTTCAGAAATACTGAGAAAGTCTATATTTTTCGTTAGAATTCATATATGAGTTTTGAAATTTCTCATTTTATAATTTCTGAAAAAATACTTTTAACTTTTTCATAAGATTTTATCAGAAATTGGAGAGTGAGGAATCTTAGAAATTTTAGAGTATTATATCAGAAATCTAGGAAAGGTGTAGACTTTCTAGACGCTTCTGAAAAATATTCCAATTTGCATAAAACATCTGAGAAATATTCTAAAAGTTATGCAAAATTCTGAAAAATTTTTTAAATTATATTCTGATACATGTTCTGATTAATTATATGAAAATTGTTCCCCAGAGCATTTTCAAATGTTACATGTCTATATATATTATCTTTATATATTGTCTCTATATATTGTCTGTTTCTTTTTAGATTAGAGATGTCTTCCATTGGTACTGGTGTATTTTCTGGCACGTTAAACACTCGTTTACCGAAGGATGGCAGGATAAATTATGCTGGTTATTGCAACATGACCAGTATACCTAAGCAAAAGTCTTTCAAGCGAGATGTTTATCACGATTGGTCACACTATACCCATCTTGTCCTTCGTATCAGAGGAGACGGCAGATGCTATGTACTGAATCTCTCTACTAGAGGCATATTTGATTTGACCTGGAACGACATGTATCATTATGTCCTTTATACCAGAGGCGGACCGTATTGGCAATATGTCAGAGTACCGTTCTCCAAATTCATATTTTCGAGTAAAGGTAGAGTTCAAGATAATCAGGTGCCAGTCACGCTACACGAGATTACGAATTTCGGTATATCGTTAGCGGATGATATTTCCGGTCACTTCAGATTAGAGATCGATTATATTGGAGTGGAATACGACGATTTCCATAAAGAAGAGTCCGCTTATGAAACGTACAATGTTAGAGGAATCAGATTTTAGTATGTACATGTAAAATATGATGAAACCTATATTCAAAGAATGTAATTTTGCTATATGTGCAAAGATGGTGGAAGGGGGAATATACATTGTACAGTGTGAATAATAAATTTATATTTAATTTAATTTATTTAGCAAACCTAAAAGAATGAAGAACGAGCTTGTTTGCTATTATATTTATTTATTTATGAGGAAAAGTCATAGAATATACCCTCTGTATAGTATCGATTTTAAAGTTTCTGTGGTTTTTCTTGTCTCTCAGATATCTATCTTTGAAATTTTTTAACGATTCTATATAGAAAATTTTTTAAATAAAAATTACAATGTGTATGTATAGTAGAGTAAATATTAGATATCTTATTTATGACATGCTTTTGCCTCGCAAGCACTAAATTGATCGAAAGAAAAGTGTTTCTTTTTTTATTGAGTTTGTCATTCATGAAATTTAAGTCTAAAATCTCTATATTTCGCAAGCTATAATTCAGATTCTAGAATACAGAGTTCTATTTATATTATTTTACATGCGTGTGCG
>NW_017304146.1:4941-6555 GCF_001594115.1 Trachymyrmex septentrionalis | reverse complement strand
ATATATTATTACATATAAATATTATATTGAGTAAAATATAGTAATTAAAATTAATAGGAAGAACATTTTGAGTTTGCCAATTTTATATACTTAGTATATTTATAAGAAAAAATATGAAAAAGCGTCTACAAAAAATAAGAAATGTAAAGAAAAAAGTAAAAGGTGCCATCCCTTGTGGGGATCGAACCCACGACCTTTGGATTAGAAGTCCAACGCGCTATCCTCTGCGCCAAAGGGACATTGTATACTTTAGTGACATAAAAAGTAATATAACTGTTCTAATTTATTATGATAAAAAAAATAATTAATTTTCATATATTATTTCAATATTTTATTATTAGTGATTTTTAAAAACAGTAAAAATTATTTTGATTGGCAAAGAACGTATTTTTTTATGCGATCAAAAAAAAATTCAAGGTGTATGGCGAAAATAAAAGATTGACAATATTATTTTGACAAATAAAAAACAATATATTTATTAAAGTCACCTATTGACCGGTAAATCTAAATACCGAAACAATTACTCGATGTAGTGGGAAAAAGTAACAAATCATCCTAATAATTAACTTTTACCATTTCAAATTTAAGCAATATTAAGCTTCTTAATAATTTTGTTAAATATGAAAACTTAATTTTAGATGTTTTGCAATAATTTAAAAATATATTGTTGAAAAACTTTAATTATGCAAGTCATGGCTTATTATAAAAAAATTGAGAAATAACTTATTTCCTGCAAAAAAAAACGCGAGATTATTTTTAATTTGTTCAGATATAATTTAAACAGAATCATCATTTAATTTTCATAATATAACAGAGTTCTGGAGAAAAAAATTTTTACATCTCATATTTTTAAGAATTTTTCACGTTTTAAACTTACCGTTACTCTTGACGATTCTTACTGCGATATTTGTGATGATGTTTATGATTATTAATTTATGAGAATATTAATTTTGTCTAAGGATAGATGTAAATCAGTTAATGCGAGCCAACACAGGTTAGGCGTGTGTGAAATCATATACTTTATTCTTGAGAAAAATTGACAAATATTTCAATCCTTTCAATTAGGTCTTCCTCAGTGTAAACATAAAAATAAAATCGGTGACGTACAAATTTAATATAAAAGATGCGATGCGAAGCAAATTAAAGTATCGTTAACATATATTCGTAAAATGATAATGCTGTCTGTCGTATTTAACAAAATACTCATATCTAACAATTCAGATTATGTATAATAATGTTAACGATGATATGTGAAATAAGACATGTTAGCACAAAGATATTCAAAGAGTATGTATTTCCAATCTGTACTGGCTCGCATTGGCTGATTTACATTGCATCTATCCTTGGCTTTATTCGTTGGAGCCTATATCAAGATTGATAGTTATATTGAAGTTTATTTTATATAATATTTATATATTTATTTATATTGAAGGAGGATCCAAACTAGGATCGAAATATTTATCCCTTATTATACAGTATATATATATATATATATATATAATATAATTATAACACACATACACACACATTTACAAGCTGGCCCCCCCAAAGACTTCTCTTTAACGTTTTAAATTCACTCTTATCTAAAGATTTCTGAAAAAATATCTTAAACTT
>NW_017304146.1:0-2455 GCF_001594115.1 Trachymyrmex septentrionalis | reverse complement strand
GAGATATTGCATCGCAAAATAATATCTTCACAATTCCTACATGCGTTATGTGGCTAATCATGAGGTGAGACCCATACTCAAACAGTTACAAAGCTGAGAGGTAATGAGCAGTTCAGACTAAAATTATTCTTTTTATAATTATTATAATTATAAAAATTTATTCTCAGTACACTATAAGTGGGTTACTCACACAATGATCACCTCGCATGTCATCCGCACATATTCAATACAAAATACATCTTATAATTTTTTGGCAACGAAAAATAGTGTCTAAACTAGTCAATATATTAAATTTTAGATATGAGAATATGAAAAAGAATAAAGTGTGTCTTGTCGATAATAAGTTCGGTCAAATAATGAAAATCCATAACAATACATTGCAAATTTTAAAACATTAACTGTAGATCATAACAACAAGACTCATTTATATGAAAAGAGATCCTAAGCTTAACTCAAGTAACTCAATGTAAGCGTGGTTTAAAGCAACAGTGTCATTTTGCAAATTCAAACCATTAGTTTGTTTTTTAATATGTACTATTTCTGACAATAGACGCTTATTGTAAAATCTCTCAGTATCACTTCAATATCCCAATCAAAATTATGTCCACACTGCACCCTATGATACGTAATAACTGATTTTTACGAAGAATTACTAAGAATCTGCTTTCTGTGTTCCGAAACTCTAGTTTTTAGATTCTGGCACACATAGGATGCATCGCAGTCACAACATTTGATCTTATATACAACATTCCTTTTTAATTCAATTAGTAAAGAATCTTTATGTACTCTGATAAACTAAATTTGTTTAAACTAAAAAATGATATCTTATAACACATACCATTAATAAAATATTTGAATTTGTTCGAGATACCTTCTACAAACGGAATGGAGAACCATTTTGTTTTTTCTATGCACTATTATTAGATTTTTTATTTGAAGAGTTGAAATCATTCATTAACTTTTTTATTCGCATATTTATATTAAATATTTATATTAAATATAGATTAGATTATTTAAGATTATTTGCATAAGTTTTTTATTTTGAAATAATTGAGAAAGCTAATAAGGAGTCATTCAATCTCTCTCTCTCTCTCTCTCTCTCTCTCTCTCTCTCTCTCTCTCTCTCTCTCTCGACACAAGGTCTTTGCGTATATAGTTCAACAAAAACCATCTGTCTTCCTTCTTGCTACGTATGACTTGGGAGTCAATGCACTTTTTCATTTTTAATCTTCAGATTTTTCAAAAGTATTTTTCGCAAAATCCTTGTTTCTATATTAAGAGAAAAATTTTAATAAATAATTATTTGAATAGTACTAATATAACATTTGTTTACGTAAAATAAATATTCGTTAAATAGAATATAATAATAAGTAAATCAAATTAATAATTCTTGTATCAAATAAATATATGTTTACATTTAGTAAATATTCAACTGGTACTATTTGATCAAATATTTATTAAAATTTAGTACATTTTTCTTTCAGTATAATATTATATTTTTAACGAATAAATAATAATTAAACGGAAAATTTAATGGATAATTTGTAATGAAATAATATGTTTTGTATACGTGAGCACACACACACACACATAAAATAGAAATAAAATAAATAAAAAAATAATAATTTAACAAGTAAGTGGTTGCATAACTTGGAAAACCATCTAAATAATATTTCTTCAGAAGGAGAAGCAAGTTGCGAAAGTCGCGTGCAAGTTTTAACGAGTTGTCGGAACGAGTTTAGTTCACATCGAGGAAAAGAAAAACGACGAAAACAACAACGATGGCTGGAAGAACGATATTTCTTCGTTGTTCGTTTGCTTTTCTGTTTACCTTCACGTTTCACCCACAGTCTCGGGCCAATCGTATTATTTTCCTTTTCTTTTTTTCTTTTTTTAACTCTCCATTTACCTGCAACCTTATGTGATTGCGAATACGAATTTAATATCCAAGGAAAGGAGAAATAAGTGTATATGTAATGAAAAATGGTTTATTAAGTAACGGTATACATTGAAGTGCTGTTAAACATTTAATTAACGATTATTCTATGAATTATTTATATTATTCTATTGAATAAAGTACCCGCATAGAAATTTTCCAAAATCATCTCAATTACAGCATAGATTACAGCATAAATTACAATCAGAATGTTCAACTTTATCCCAAATTGATATATCACACTGAGATTCTAATTGGGAAATCTATTTTTAACCAAATATGAGTTTTATATTTAGAATCGAAATAGAAGGAATACATAAGAATTCGCTTTTTCGAATTAATTTTTTTAATTTTTCTTTATGAATAAATCTCGTGAATTTGATGTAGAATCGAAATACATTGAGTTCGCTTTCCACTATAAAGATTATTTTTTTTCGGATAACACGATAAGTAACGCGCGTACAAGGTAGAGAAAGATCTTGATACATAATTAAATTATTGAGATTATCTTGAATGCGA
>NW_017304145.1:51914-57985 GCF_001594115.1 Trachymyrmex septentrionalis | reverse complement strand
GTGAGCATAAAATTCGTGCTGCAACCGCTGACGATACGCGTCACGAATTGTGACACGAAATTGCGAATGATGGGAAATAGCGCGGAGAAGTACAAGCACGACAAAATGCTGCCGAGTACTATACGCGTCACTTGCGGCCCGTCGAATTGCGGTAAAACCAACGTTCTCATAAGCTTACTCGAATGCCCGAACGGTGTACGTTTCAAGAACGTGTACTTCTATTCGAAATCGTTGAAACTGCCAAAGTATCGATATCTCGAAAATGTATTTAAGTCTATCGTGGAAATCGGCTACTTTTTTTCTCCAACAACAGCGACGTCGTTCCACCGAGTGAGGCTCGCTCAAATTCTATTTTTATCTTTGTTGACGTGGCATGCGACAAGCAAAATGCGGTGAGAGAATATTATACTTTTCGGTGGGTCACCACGCGAACGTTGACTGCTTCTATCTCTGTCAGACATATGCGAGGATATTTGAACATCTGATACGTGACAGCGTGAATCTTCTGATCCTGTTCGAACAGGACGGTACCAACTTGAAACATATTTATATGTTATCATGTGAATATCGACATGTACGACGAATTTTGCACCTTGTGCCGCGCCTGTTGGCAACAATAATATGGATTCGTAGTGATAGATAAAAACAGTACGCACACAAATGGACGATACAGTAAAGGATTTAACGAGTTTGCGATACTATAACGCGATCAGTTGCTGTCGATCCTTAGTTGGAGACGAACATGGCAGATGTGCGCAAGCGTGAAAAAATCGTGAAAGAGATCGAGAAGACGAGCGAGTCGATTCGCAAGAAATATCGCGCTCTGAAGACCGATAGAATCGATGAGAGCATCGCGTTGAACAGACATTTTAAACCTCTTATCGAGCCGCTGCGACCGACAGCCCCGGCATACGCGCGACAAAAAGAAAGTCGCGCGACGAAGATATAGCGTCTGCCCATAAACGTGAGAAGAAGGTAGAAGAAGAACAAAAGGAGAGAGAAGAGGGGAGCGAGACATTCGAGCGTTCCACGACTCTGCATAAATCCAATGATCGATTGCACGATGATATACAATCAATAACCTCCACCCCGCGTGTCAAAATTATACCGACGATGTGCACTGGGATGATTCCAACGAGCTGGTAGATCGTCTACGATTGTTCGACGCTTCGACACAGCAGACAACAACTCTCACGACAACGAGATGCTGTCGATCATTTGATGAACTTCCCGAAGCCAGTCTTATTATAAATTAAATCACGTATTCATAAAACGAGTCAGTCGCGTGACACCAGCGAGAAAAGATACATTATTTTCTGGTACTCTGTGTATTATCGTCGAATCATGAAAAAGAAATCCGATGAAAAGAAAGAAAAAATTAGTTCCGAGAGACGTCGGCTCGTCGAAGAATTGCACGCTCCGTCAAGAAGAAATTTTCCGCGAAGGCGCGTCATAGTCCGAAAGTACGACGATCTGTGCAAGCTGATATCGTTGAGATGCGCCCTTAATCGAGCTTCAACAGAGTGCACCACTACATACTCACCGTCATCGTTGTGAGTATACATATATATCGAGTATACACATTTCTACGTGGATCAGTTTGTTGAACTTCATCTCAAGTTTACGAATTTTAATTGCTATCAGATTTTCAGAAAATACACTTCTGCTGTGAAAATTTTGCTTCGCGATCATTGCCTCTGCGCCATTCCATTGTGTTAATAATTTTATATCGATGTAATTGCGCGCGTTCTCCATGGTTTTGCCGAATACTGTTATTATTCATTAACTTAAATAAATTAAATAATATTGGAAGGACCAAAACAGCGTTATACAGTAAGTCAAGAGCGTGGTCGAGTTAATTTATAAAAAAATGTATTAAATAAAATTTTTATATGCATATATGTATAGTACTCGATCAAATCAAAGATGCAATTACATTAATAATGCGACCAGTCACTATCGGCATCGATAATTGCCTGACATCTTCGAGGCGTACTTTCGACCAAATTAACGGCGTATTCTAACGATAAGATTCTCCAAATCCGTCGAATCTCGCGAGATAGCTGCTTTAAAGTGTAAGTGCGTTTTTCACGAAACTTGTGCTTAATGTATGCCCACACATTTTCGATAGGATTTGCGTCTGGCGACTGCGATGGCCAATCCAGTGTAACTATGCCAGATTGCTATTTCCACTCGGTACAGAGTTTGCTGCGGTGTTTGGGATCGTTGTCCTCCTGCAGAATCCAATCCTCATTTTTGTCGATAAACCAACGTTCGGCAGACGGTAACAAAGCCTTTTTGTAGATTTCGAGCATTTTCTTGGCGTTCAGGTTGCAAGTAAACAAGTACAAAATGCCGAAACCCTGCTTTCAAAAGCAGCCCCAAAGATGCACCTTTACTCCATGTTTAACAGTCCGCTCGACAATTTTATTTCTGGAAGTTGACCAGGCTCGTTTGAGGGTACAACGTGCCCATATGGAACATTCGTCAGTAAAAATTATGTTGCTAAAGTCTCGATCAATGTTCTCGCGCGCCCAAGCAAGTCGCTTCGTCACATGTTTTTCATTCAACAGTTTCTTTACTGTGTTGCATCATTTCTTGTTATTAGCCTTGAGATAGGTTCAAATAGTTTCATACGATATATCTAAACCTTTCTGCTTCAATTTTGCTTGTCCTTGACTCAGTGTTAAGCCAGGATTCCGCGAAAACAGATTCACTATTTTTTTATAATCTTTTTTGTCCATTTTGCATCACGTTCCGGTAAATCATCGACATTTTTTGCCACATTATATCGCTCCACCCACTTCTGTACGAATGATTTCGACTTTTTCATATATTTAGCAGCCGCTAATTGTTGACGGCTGACATTTTTGGACCTTTCGGGTGAGTGCAGAGAAACATAACGTGAGGAACACGCTTCATAGCATGATGCGTATTTGGTACTCATGACGCTTAATGTGATTCTCTTAAGAAAGTTCAATGACAACTGAATCTTCCTTGATAGTGCATTAAGGATAAAGGTGCTCTCTATGGATTCATGATAGATTTAGGGCGATATCTTTTATTAGCTTTGAGTAAGCCGACCACGCTCTTACTTGACTTACTGTACGAGTATATTGTGATAACCTAGGTTTTAGAGACATTATTAATTTTTTAAAATACTATAGACCTTTTAATTTATATGTTTCTTTTATTTATATATATTTTATATTGTAAGTAAGTTTATATCCGAATTTTGTTAACATTAAAAATGACCCGATCGGGTAATAACATTTGTTTTTATTAATGATTTATATTAATATAATATATATTAATATAATTATTTATATTAAAACTTTTATATTAGGCTTGTAACTCTCTTTTATCTTATTATTTAATTTTATTGAGCCTTTTGACATATTGTTTGATTTAAATAAATTTTTCTCAAAATCATTTTTTGCAAGTGTTTTAAATTTTGCTATTAGCAAAATTTGTTAACTATTAAGTTCAATGTAATCGTGAAGCCAAAATGATTGTGCGAAATGCAATACACGATGAATTTTTGTTACATGAAGACATGCACTGTTGCAAGTTGCAATAATGTATAACGTAACGTTTTTTATCATACACAGTCGCTAAAAGTTTATCCTGCTGCTTGCCAGGTGGTTTATCACACGTTGGAGAAAATGGCAGGTCAACGTGCTCGTCGGTAGTGCAAACGCTGCGGATATTCTAAGTCGACCTCAACGTAACCTGAGTAAATTCTGAGCAATCGCGCTAAGTCCGAGACGTTTTCAACCCATCAAAATTGGCATATGGCAACAGTTGTCACATCACCCATTCGTATAGATTATTAATATTGAAGTACATCAAGTACGTAGAACATTTCGATTGATCGTACGACTGTATATATTTGTTATTGGCTTGCGTGCACCTGCTGGAACATTGACTAAGACCGCCGCGCTCGATAAACATCACCATGTCAATGAGCAGTTCGAAATTTACGCGTGTATGTTTGCATCTCTTATGAAAAAATACTCTCAATTTTTGGTGTTAAACACTCAAAAAGAATATTCAAATTTGAGTGTTGTTAAACACTTTAAAAAATGCTCAAATTTAGGTGTAATTTTGGACTGTCAACTGAAGGTTACACTCAATTAAAGGTTAACACCCAAAAAAAACCATCAAAATAAATGACTTTATTATATAAAATTAATTAAATCTGTTTTCTTCCA
Source organism: Trachymyrmex septentrionalis (assembly GCF_001594115.1). Lineage (NCBI taxonomy): Eukaryota > Metazoa > Arthropoda > Insecta > Hymenoptera > Formicidae > Trachymyrmex > Trachymyrmex septentrionalis. Next base: position 53,771 of record NW_017304145.1, on the reverse strand, counting down.
AAAATAATATAATATTATTAATTTGCAACATTTTCCGAAATACACATCACAAAATTGTAATTTAAAAAAACACTCTCTCTCTCTTTCTCTCATTTGGGAATTAATTTCCTTATTTTTCTAAGTGGTTACCTATCCAATATTGTACCTCATCCAATGGTTCTTTTACCACTGCAATCGTATGAGAACTGCTTCGATGATCCAAGAACACTAAAGTTAGTATATAACTGTTAGTATATAATTGTGATATATCTCAATAGGACTTCAAAATCTTTAGGACTGCGTGAAACATCTTTTTGACAAACTTTATCTAGGCTGCATTTGGAAACATCATCTGGATATCCTTGTGTTTTATATTATCCTTGTTTCACATTAGACAAGAATAAAACGATACATTAGACAAGAATAAAACGATACATGGGAGCATTCGGATGATGTTTCTAAACGCAGCCTAGATAAAGTTTGTCAAAAAGATGTTTCATGCATATATATAGTATTAAAATATACTTCTTTCATAAATGAATCTGGCGGCACATGTATATTCAACATTTCACCGTTAATTCTTAATCATAAAGATTAATATTCAAGACACATTCAATTTTGAAAATGACACTCAAAGGTTATTAAGCCGTTTAAAATTTACACTTATCTATTGAGTGTTATAAGTAAATCGCAATTGGGTTACCATCAGTTTGGTGTATACACCATATTATACACCGAATTTAATGGTCACACTCAACTGACTTAACATTGATGCTCAACGCTTAACTGACACTCAATGTTGAGTGTCTATACCAAGTACTAACACCGAATATTCATGATCAAATTCAACCGATACCCAACAATGATGCCCAACTCTCAATTGACACCCAATATTAATGGTCAAACTTCAACTCAATATTGACGGTCAACACTGAATGTTTTAGTAAACACCTAAATTTGTGTTGACACCCAAAATTAAAGGTTTTTTTTTTCGTAAGGCGTCCCATGTAAAACCTAGCAATGTACTAAACTTCTCAGTTTTTCGACGAACTATGAAACGCAATTCGGATCGCGACGAAATCGATACTTTGATAGCGTCGTACGAACAGCGCTTAGTATCTTATGCTAAATACTTGATGATGTTGATACGTGCGCGTAGATACTTCCTAATCGCTATCAGTTTTCTCGATGCATTTTGGATCAGTGTAAACGACAAATGGAACTCGTTTCTTCCTGTTGGTAAAGCTCAGCCATTTGTCGTCGTCGCTCAGTAGTCGAATAATGCAGTCGTTTATCCGTCGGCAATGTACTATGTGTAATTGCAATCTCTTGTTGAAATAAAAATAATGTAAACAGTTACAAATAAAAATAAATAATGTTAATTTTTTTAAAAGAAGAATTCGCTTTTATTAATCATACTTATCGATCGCAAATGTACTTTTAACCGTGATGTTTACTCAATTGCGAGCTCATAAGCCGAGACAGATTTTTGATCCATGCAAAATGGCCCACATTGTCGTCTCGCGTATCTTGCAAATTAATATGTTTCTCCTTTTTATCGTCAGCAAGTCGTATTAAGAGTTTTTTAGTGTTTTTTATCTCTCAATAGCGTATACATTAATGGACACGTCATTGAGATGTTCGAATTTCGTTATGTCTTTTAACGTTATAGAAAATTCTATATTTTGGAAATTCAGCACCATCGTATAGTGTAGATAGGAAGATTCGCGATCCGCTTTTCTTTTGGCTGGGTACAGAGCGGCGACTACCCACCACGCGAAGCATGCATTGTCCATCGATCGCACGTTAATCACCGCTCTTTTTATTATTATCTCTCGCAGCACTTCGAAGCGACATCCCACACGCATTGGATTACAC
>NW_017304145.1:51421-51814 GCF_001594115.1 Trachymyrmex septentrionalis | reverse complement strand
GGGTGAGTGCAGAGAAACATAACGTGAGGAACACGCTTCATAGCATGATGCGTATTTGGTACTCATGACGCTTAATGTGATTCTCTTAAGAAAGTTCAATGACAACTGAATCTTCCTTGATAGTGCATTAAGGATAAAGGTGCTCTCTATGGATTCATGATAGATTTAGGGCGATATCTTTTATTAGCTTTGAGTAAGCCGACCACGCTCTTACTTGACTTACTGTACGAGTATATTGTGATAACCTAGGTTTTAGAGACATTATTAATTTTTTAAAATACTATAGACCTTTTAATTTATATGCTCTTTTTATTTATATATATTTATATATATTTTATACATATTTATATATATTTTATATTATAAGTAGGTTTATATCAGAATTTTGTTAAT
>NW_017304145.1:29778-51321 GCF_001594115.1 Trachymyrmex septentrionalis | reverse complement strand
GCAGGTCAACGTGCTCGTCGGTAGTGCAAACGCTGCGGATATTCTAAGTCGACCTCAACGTAACCTGAGTAAATTCTGAGCAATCGCGCTAAGTCCGAGACGTTTTCAACCCATCAAAATTGGCATATGGCAACAGTTGTCACATCACCCATTCGTATAGATTATTAATATTGAAGTACATCAAGTACGTAGAACATTTCGATTGATCGTACGACTGTATATATTTGTTATTGGCTTGCGTGCACCTGCTGGAACATTGACTAAGACCGCCGCGCTCGATAAACATCACCATGTCAATGAGCAGTTCGAAATTTACGCGTGTATGTTTGCATCTCTTATGAAAAAATACTCTCAATTTTTGGTGTTAAACACTCAAAAAGAATATTCAAATTTGAGTGTTGTTAAACACTTTAAAAAATGCTCAAATTTAGGTGTAATTTTGGACTGTCAACTGAAGGTTACACTCAATTAAAGGTTAACACCCAAAAAAAACCATCAAAATAAATGACTTTATTATATAAAATTAATTAAATCTGTTTTCTTCCAAAAATAATATAATATTATTAATTTGCAACATTTTCCGAAATACACATCACAAAATTGTAATTTAAAAAAACACTCTCTCTCTCTTTCTCTCATTTGGGAATTAATTTCCTTATTTTTCTAAGTGGTTACCTATCCAATATTGTACCTCATCCAATGGTTCTTTTACCACTGCAATCGTATGAGAACTGCTTCGATGATCCAAGAACACTAAAGTTAGTATATAACTGTTAGTATATAATTGTGATATATCTCAATAGGACTTCAAAATCTTTAGGACTGCGTGAAACATCTTTTTGACAAACTTTATCTAGGCTGCATTTGGAAACATCATCTGGATATCCTTGTGTTTTATATTATCCTTGTTTCACATTAGACAAGAATAAAACGATACATTAGACAAGAATAAAACGATACATGGGAGCATTCGGATGATGTTTCTAAACGCAGCCTAGATAAAGTTTGTCAAAAAGATGTTTCATGCATATATATAGTATTAAAATATACTTCTTTCATAAATGAATCTGGCGGCACATGTATATTCAACATTTCACCGTTAATTCTTAATCATAAAGATTAATATTCAAGACACATTCAATTTTGAAAATGACACTCAAAGGTTATTAAGCCGTTTAAAATTTACACTTATCTATTGAGTGTTATAAGTAAATCGCAATTGGGTTACCATCAGTTTGGTGTATACACCATATTATACACCGAATTTAATGGTCACACTCAACTGACTTAACATTGATGCTCAACGCTTAACTGACACTCAATGTTGAGTGTCTATACCAAGTACTAACACCGAATATTCATGATCAAATTCAACCGATACCCAACAATGATGCCCAACTCTCAATTGACACCCAATATTAATGGTCAAACTTCAACTCAATATTGACGGTCAACACTGAATGTTTTAGTAAACACCTAAATTTGTGTTGACACCCAAAATTAAAGGTTTTTTTTTTCGTAAGGCGTCCCATGTAAAACCTAGCAATGTACTAAACTTCTCAGTTTTTCGACGAACTATGAAACGCAATTCGGATCGCGACGAAATCGATACTTTGATAGCGTCGTACGAACAGCGCTTAGTATCTTATGCTAAATACTTGATGATGTTGATACGTGCGCGTAGATACTTCCTAATCGCTATCAGTTTTCTCGATGCATTTTGGATCAGTGTAAACGACAAATGGAACTCGTTTCTTCCTGTTGGTAAAGCTCAGCCATTTGTCGTCGTCGCTCAGTAGTCGAATAATGCAGTCGTTTATCCGTCGGCAATGTACTATGTGTAATTGCAATCTCTTGTTGAAATAAAAATAATGTAAACAGTTACAAATAAAAATAAATAATGTTAATTTTTTTAAAAGAAGAATTCGCTTTTATTAATCATACTTATCGATCGCAAATGTACTTTTAACCGTGATGTTTACTCAATTGCGAGCTCATAAGCCGAGACAGATTTTTGATCCATGCAAAATGGCCCACATTGTCGTCTCGCGTATCTTGCAAATTAATATGTTTCTCCTTTTTATCGTCAGCAAGTCGTATTAAGAGTTTTTTAGTGTTTTTTATCTCTCAATAGCGTATACATTAATGGACACGTCATTGAGATGTTCGAATTTCGTTATGTCTTTTAACGTTATAGAAAATTCTATATTTTGGAAATTCAGCACCATCGTATAGTGTAGATAGGAAGATTCGCGATCCGCTTTTCTTTTGGCTGGGTACAGAGCGGCGACTACCCACCACGCGAAGCATGCATTGTCCATCGATCGCACGTTAATCACCGCTCTTTTTATTATTATCTCTCGCAGCACTTCGAAGCGACATCCCACACGCATTGGATTACACTTATTGATGTTTATTATAAGATTCATGATTCGCAACAACGCCCACTCACTGTCACGTTCTTGAAACTCCTCGAAAGATGCCAACGTGGGTTCGATGACGTGCCGCTCGTACCACTCACGCAAATTCGATGTTTGAAAGAGTTTATAGTTTTTAGTTATTAATATTATATTTTTATTGGCACGTTCATAACCCGTCGCAAATTTACTGTTAAATATGGTGTTCATTTTTATATAGTTGTATCTTTCTATTGTGTCTTGCACTCGCTCGAGCACTACACTGCTGATGTCTTCTAAAAATCGTCGCGGCTCGATGTAATCCACATTAATTACCGCACCGGTTAAAATTCGATTTTCAAAAATTGCATCGATCTCTCATCAAACGAAAGATCTTTCCGCTATATATTGTCACTGTTATTGCTAGTGTTCGCGTAATCATCACCAAAATGCGTCTTTCTAATTGAGTCTTTGTATCCTCGAGTCGTACAATTTTAGCGATTAGAGATTGTCTGTATCCAATAGAGAGCCGTGGACACTTGACATAATTGCATTCTTCAAGTTGTTTAATAAATTTATTGCAGTCTTCTATCCACGCGAAACATTCCTTCAAGGTAACAATTTGATGGAATCGCTTCAACAGATCGCGCTCTGTTTGACTGAAATCTCAATTCATGTTTACAACGATTTTTATTATCAGTAAAATGAGTTTGCTCTCATAGATTTCAACATATTATAATCTGGCACATTTCTGGACTAAATTTATATTTTTGTCTGTAACCCTTTCTTTTCAGAGTAGAGCATTATGCGCTCATTTTCAAAGTATGCTGAAAAAAAACGCTCTACTCTTATAAAAATTTATGAAAATACAATTGTATCGAGTTTCATTTACACTTCTATTAACCTCGAAACTATTGCAAAAAACATGTTCGATTGTCATGTTCCCCTCGCAAAAAAGAATAAACAATCGAGGCTCTTTTATCAAGAGAGGGAGACATTGCGTTTCAATATCATCGATTTTGATAGCAGCCAGATGTTAGCACTCAATCGATTAATTATGAAACTTGGTTGTATTTATTTAAAATAATTAATAAATGTTGTTTAGAAAAATTACATTGCGCCATGTCGTAGCCGAAAAACAGTTGAAGTATATACCGGCAAATATCCTTTGTAACATTTTTTGTTTTAAAATTATTTGTTTTTGTATTGTTTGTTCATGGCAATATTCCCTTTTTGTGATGTTTTTTGTCATCTTGTACGTGACTGCAGTCCCCAAAATGTGTGATGTCTTACTGCCAGTCCGCAAGACGTCATAACCCCATCTCCGAAGAATCCTCGCGCCCCGCATTTCCCTTGGAGCTCCCGAATTAGAACTCCCTACATTACATTACTACTATGCCTTAAATGTTTAAGTTTCTCGATAAACCATGCGACGCAATCGTTATCGCAACGATGAGTGCTTATCACCATGGATTGCAATGAGAAGACGGGATGATCCCGTACAACATGGCGAAACGCCTGATTAAAATTATAATTGGTGCGGAAGAGAGTGACGACAATAAAGCTCTCATATATGTTACAGGGCGTGAAAAACGCGAATAGCTGGCCCGATAGCGACAATTTGACCATTGAGACTTTGGATGCTGATTATGAAGAGTCTTTACATAATCTAGATGTTACTAATACTATGCGATGTAAAACATGTTAAGAATTGTGCGTTACAAAACGTATTTAAAATATACAACTGGTGGTCGCAATGCCAAAAAGAAATGTATCAAATTTAAAATAAAGTATGAAATCTTTTAGATATATTTTGATTTCTTTCCCCCTTTCTCTATAGTTAAGAATTAGTTAATATTGGGTCGTATTTTCCGCACGGACTTTCCGGACAACCTTGGGTTATCCGGAAAGATCCGTGCGGAAAATACGCACGAACTTTCCGGACGACCCAATAATATTAGCTATTCAGTAGTACGATTTAATAAGTATTGAATTAGTCAATAAGAGAAAGCGCGCTTGATCATTTTTGTACTACAATACATTACTAAAAATTATTATCATAATTAGTGTTACTAGGTTATATATATAAAAAGTAATTCAATGCTCGATTAAATAAATTAAAATAATCAGTTAAAGGGCTCAGAGCACAAGCAAGATATTCTTCGCTATCGTTATTAAATACTAAAAATTATATTTAATTAAAAATATAAATACAGACATTTCAACCTTCTATCCAGTCATTTTCAATGTTCATATACGAGGGGGGACCCATAAGTTCCGGGAATTACGCTGTGGTGGGGAGGGAGAGTGGGGGAACCTATTATTTGACCACATGTCCGTTAGTGTCACGCCACCTGCGTCAGTGTGCGAAGTTGTGTCGCTGTGAGTGCATCGGTTCGCCTGTGAGATTTTTTTTAGTAAAACAACTTTTTACATTTCGGCGAAAACGTAATGGCAGATTGTCGAGAACAACGCGCGGCTGTGAAATTTTGTTCCAAGCAATTTTTGACCAAAAACGCCATGACACCAATTGTCCACCCCCCATACTCACCGGATCTAGCCCCCTGTGACTTCTTTTTGTTCCCCAAATTCAAAAGGAATATGAAAGGAAAGCGTTTTGCCACTGTGGAGGAGGTGAAACAAAAATCGCTGGAAGGCTTAAAGGACATCCCGATGAGTGAATTTAAAAACTGTTTTGAACAATGGAAGAATCGTTTGGAGAAGTGCGTTGTGGTCAATGGCGAATACTTTGAAAGTGATTAAAATTTGATGTTAAAATATTGAGAAATAAAGAAGTTATGACGAAATTCCCGTTTTTTTTGGGTCCCCCCTCGTACAATGTACATTAGAGCAATTACAATGACATACTAAAAAGTTCTAGAAAAGTTTAGCGCTTATAATATTAAAAAAAAATAAAAACCTCAATTCTGAAACAACAATGTGTGCAATCCGAAAACCTTGATATGACCGCAAGAAGTTATAGGATCGTTTCTTAAATCTGTCAAGGTGTCATTCCAAGAATAAATCTCCTCTTATTATAACGTATAAATTAACAATGAACATAATTTACCATCATAAAATGGACATTATCATCATAAAATCGGCATTAAAGACGAGAGGTGAAAATGTTCATAGTATGAAAATTGATAATGAGCACTTATCTCTTATGACATCAGATAAATTATACGCTATATTTCCTAAAAAACAAAAAAGTCTTGGACTACTTCCCGCACAGAAGATATCGCTGGTCCCTTTTTATCTAACGAAATTGTAACGTAAGAATAAATTAATTGCTTTTGATCTAGTTTTTTCACATATTTAAATAATAAGCTTTCTAAAACAAATCATTACTTAAGCTTTAAATCTTAAGTCATAAAAAATTGACTAATTACAGTTGAGTATTCTTTTCACATTCGACTGTGATTGGTCAATTTTTTATGGTTTAAAACGTGAAACTTAAATAATGGTTTATCATAGGAAACCCATAAGATATTGTGGCTGAAAAAGACACATAATGTCTGAACAAAACAGTTTCTGAACAAGATACATTTATACACGTGTTAAGTGTACAAAAAGAGTATGTAAATAAATAAAAATTATCGAATTTGCAGTTCATCAGAAAGTAAAATTTTGCAGCACACACACACACACACACGAGCGCGCGCGCGCGCACACACAGTCTTTTTGCTATGTTCATAAAAACTGGCTCTCGCAATGCGCAGCTGCAGGAGCAGCTAAGGCATAACTATGCGCGCTCACCTATAGAATCGCGCATGGAAATTTATCCTATACGCCGCCTGGGAAAATCTGACGCTAAAATCAAACAAAAAATAACGTACAAAAGATGCACAGCATGATACTCGGAAACCACCCCCCTTAACGCGAAATGCCATCACTTCATTGTATATAAAGCGTGCCGATGAGACACGCGTGCCGCTCATTCTTGATGTTATTTCGAAACTATTAGGATCATAGCTCGTATATATCAGTAATATTCTCAAAGTAGCTAAATCCGAATAAGAACTTAGAATTATTCTTGCTGCTTGCGGGTAACAATATAACCGAATATAACTAAGCCCACATCTTGACTTGAAAAATTTTCACCGACTAGCTTCCGATCTATACTTACAAAATTCTTCATCTTCAAGTCACGTTAGTATAAGATTTCTGCCCTTCAGACTTCTCATTATAATCTAGATATTTCTGTATTAATATTGTAATTCTTTACGCAAAAGTCAATTGTTTGTTTCAAAATTAACTGTCCTCGTGGTACAATTGCTATATTAAGCTTGTTTTGACACTACAATAAATTCATTATAGAAATTAAATATTGTTGAATCAGTAGGAAGTGTTAATTGATTCAACACTTCCAACTTATATCTCCGCTAAACGGTTATCGCGATCCCATAACAACAGAGAAATTTTAAGTAGTTCACAATCGGGTACGTATCTAACCTGAGCGCTGCGCTCTTGAATTTAGCACTTTCTGCTTCCTCTTTTCTGGCTGACGCGCACCGTAAGGAGCCGCTTCAGCTCAACTTCCCTCGCTCACCTTTCCTAGCATGTCCGAGCCACTCTATTTCGCGCTTACCTAATGAGCTCTGCGCGCATTAAATAAAGCGTTCTGGGCAAATCTCTTCTAAAGGTTGTCACGCGCCTCCTTGGCATGCTCCGACTCTCCAGTCATCACGACCCCCGTATCGCCCTCGAAGTAGTCTGCATTCTTAGAAGGATACTAAACAACTGTGTATTGGTAGATAGGAAGATCCAGACGTGGAAGCTGGCGGGAGCAGCTCAGAAGGTTCACTAGAATCTCTTACCGCCACGGGGATTTTGATCCTTCTGTTTTTGAACCCTGATCAGAACGGACAGCGGAAATCTCGCGACCCCCGGCTTCTCGCTCCCCCGCCACCTCCCGCCAAACCGCAGAGATACATCCCGCCGAACACCTCCAAAGTACCTACACGGATTCCTACTAAGCCTACCAACGTCTCGGATAAACACATTTTGAAAATAGGGCCTTGTGTTTAAAAATAAAGATAATAAAGTAACACTCTTGCATGTCTTATTTGATAACCTTCCCTGATCCTTTCAATTGATTCTGTATGATGAGTATCCTCGCTTCGGCGAGAGCGACGTCGTTGCCCTAGTGGCATTGTTAATACGCGCTTTCTGATAGAGTCCCGAAAGGATACGGAAATTTTTGGAAGCATCCTGCTCGCGAGAACATGCTATAGGAGTTAAGGCTCCACCCCGTGCGTTGATCCCATCAACATCCTCCTAGCGGAAGTTTAATTATTTTGATAAATAAGCTAATACACATATACATATAGATAAGAAAAAGGTCTCACTCTTCCGACTCCGGACGTAACAATAATTATATATAAAATTATTCATAATTGTGTTTGAATAATTTCTTTTACATTTTTCCAAACACGTTTTTTTTCTAAAACGAACAATGAAAAAATTGTCCCTTTAATTATTTTTTCACATTACTATTATTATTTTCATTACACTCTGAAAAGTAATTTTATAAAAGAAAAAGGAATGTATGAACCTGTATGAGCATATTTCATATATGATTATATTTACATGTTCATGAATATTTATATATGTTTATACATGTATGTTTATACATGTTCATGAAAAATTGTTATCGGAATATATGCCTTTTATCACTTTTTATGGTTATTTGCTGACTCAGCGGAGATAAGCATAATTTTCCATCAACATTTTCCAACATCTTAACATTCAGACCGTAGTGGCACTTTGTATCTAAAGTAATGTATTTATCATAAATGGGCTTTCTAATCTTATTGTTGTTTATACATACTCGCCTACAATACGTAACTCTCTATACATGTCGATTATTGCGAGGAATATTGCTAAGGTCTCGGTAGTCTAAAGGCTTAAGACACTCGGAATGCAAGCGATCCGGGTTCGACTCCCATCCGAGCTAATATTTTTCGTATAATAAGTTTATTACAGTTTTTTAAGATTAAATTTAGAAAATTTAGGGAAGATTATATATTAATATTTCAGATTGAAATTTAGGGAAGATTATATATTAATATTTCAGATTGACCACGTTGAATGTCCGACAATCATATCGGTACACAATTATAATTTCTAAAATTAATTCATTTAAATGAATATATATAACAGTTCAACATCTTAAGGTTCAGACCGTAGTGGCGCTTCGTATTTAAAGTAAAAAAAAAACAATCTTTAAATGAGAGTGCGAACATGGTAAATAGAGCGTAATCTTACAATTAGTTTTTAATGTATGTTCTTCATATACATAAAATTCAAATCTCATGATATGTACAGCGATATAATTGCCTTTGGCTGGAATTTGCTTTTGCGCCCAATCATAAGAATTGCTAAGTCACTGAAGCACCAATCCCCCGCCAACGGCAACAAACCAAAAATTAAAAAAAAAGGAATTTCCACTAATTTGCATAACACAAGAATACAATAAATTTCATATTTTTTTTGTAATAATATACTTGACACTTAATGCAACATATTATTATATTTTCTGGCTTTAGTTTTTAAAAATATTCTGATACGTCTTTAATTGTTACGTAATCAAGACTGATTACGTAATGAAAACTGTTCGCCAATTCATTTTCAATTGATACAGTTAAATCGTATCTGCGCCATTGTATTTCTAAGATAATTCTTTATTATTTTTAATTTTGAAAAAGATGTTTCTGCAGTTGTTGATAGACATTGGCACAGTTAATAAGATCTGTAACATTATTGTTAAATTTGAAAAAATTTCCAGAAAATCACTTTTAACTAATTCATTTAAAATATCAAGGTAGAACTTTATATTCACACGAGTAGCGCTGCCTATTAAAATTTTGCACCTCTCCAAATTTTGCGCCCTACGCTGGAGCGTACCTGTTCAGTGCTTCGTAACGCTTCCAAACATACATTTAATACTAATTGTAAGATTATTATGTTTTAATTACTAAGTTCACACTCTCATTTGTCTAAAGATTTATTGTTTTTAAAGAATTGATATAGATATTTAATTACGTACCATTCCATTTATCACGCGTATCAATTGATTAAAATCTTCGACTTTTGCAACGCCTTCATCGAATGACAGTTCTTTTTCAGGGGTCGCCTCACGATAAATTTGATCTGTTTCGTAAAAGACATAACTAAACTGTAACCGTAATTCTTCTAAATAGTTACTCAAAGGCCGAAATGACTTTTGCAAGATCACGTTTAGCTGTTGATGCACTTCATTCAAATACCAAGCAGGTGGTGATGTAAACATTGTATAATCGTTCCTTGTAATATCGATTTCGATCGTGCGTCTTTCTAATCTTCGCCATTCTTTAGGATGTATCCATGATTCTAACGGCGGTAAATGAACAATGTTGGCTATCTTGTCCACGAAATTGTGAAAGGTACTATAAAATTCTTCCAATCGCGGACTCATAAATATGTCATTACTTTCGCATTTTAAGTCCAGCTATGTATAAAATTAATATACTGCATTTACATTTATATAATACTTTATATTTATATCTATAATTATATTTATAAGTTAGGTACTTATATTTATATTTATAAATTAAAACAGATAAATTGGACACATGTGAGTAATTTTGATACAAAGTTATTGGTTTCATGTTTTGAAAATGTTTGTGGTCCTGAAAATGACCGATTAAATATTTTGAAGCACATATTTAAAATACAGACCTTTAATTTGTATATATAAATTTGCTCTACGAATAAGGTTTTCTTATGCACATCGGACTATTTCTGGTATGTTGTTGTACGAGTATAAAATAAAGCTGTTTTTTTTAATCTTTTAATGTTTCCACAGGATTTCGGTAAATAAAATTTTTTAAATGAACCCATAGGAAAATAATATAGTGGATTTAAATGACAATCCAAGAATTTGAAAAATTTATATTAAGATAATGTCTCGCACATCTACCATATGAGATTGTGCTCCATCGTATTAAAATCACATTATTTCACAGATATATAATAGTAAATCTTCCAACCAACATCCGATAAGTTTTGGTTAAAAAATTTGACATAATTGTCATTTCTTATCCTATTTGGAAGAACATGAAACATCCAATGAACTGTTTATAATCCCTGATCGAATATTTAATTTTTAAAGAACTTGTCATAAAGGAGTACGGCCATTCATTAATAATGTTCTGAATATGAACGTATGATTGATGTAGAGGAAGAACATCGGAAATAATTGACGAAGATTTGAACATAAACATTCGTATTATTTCACATTATATTAATGTACCGCTTTTCCAAACAATCCATTGTACTATGCGAATTAAACATATACATCTATATCATTTCTCAATAGTGCAACAGCTAAAGGAAGAAAATGTAGAATATTATGTCACATTTTATCACTGATTATTGTTAATATAACGGGAATTAATTTTGTACTGGAATATAAGGATAAGATTGCCGAAATCATACCTTTACATAAAGGCTAATAACTCAGAAATTATAAGAAATTTTTTAATAATATATTTACTTTATAATGTGTTAAATAATAACTTTTTTAGTTTGCAATGAGAACTCCGAATAAATCGCACCATACCGAAAATTCTTATTTAAAATGTGTATAATAATAAAGAAAAGTAGTATAAAACTGTTATTAACAATAAAATGTGTTGAAAATAAAGAAAAGTATTAAAAATTACATAAGAATGGGTAAAAAATATGTTTCATATTAATATTTTATCATAATGAGACTCTTTGTAAAAAATTATCATATTGTGCCAAACAAAATCGTGATCTTTCTGCAATCTATCGGTCGGTTGTAACGGGTAGACTTATTCTAGCACAAGTGATTTTAGTATTCAAAAATTCTAGATTTTAGTTGTTTATCTGTCTATAATATAGCTAAACATAATAACAATGCTAATAATAATACTGTTGAACGACTTCTTGATTCCTAATACTATTCCATATATCCTTTGATCTCAGAAAAATTTAATAAAATTAATTCTATCAGATGAGGTTATACTTCACCGATCCGAGTATCATTTAGATATGTTGTAGAGCAAAGTGTCCTGAACCATACTTCACAAGAATTAAATGAGAAATGGCATTGATTCAGGAGAATTAATAAATTAAAAATTATTAATAAAAAAACGGCTTAAATAAATTCAATAATAAAACTTAAACGATGAGTGGGTTATTGAGACTTACATAATTATTTTATGATCAATACGCTGATTTCATTCAAATTCCATCAATCAAATCCAATCAAACGACGTTTCGACCTTTACTCTGGTCATCTTCAGTGATTTTACAAATTTAAACAATCTTAATTAACTAATACAATGTGTTAAACCTATATAATTCTCTATTCATCAATTATATTGTATAAAATTTTGTTCTTCATTACCATAGCTGTTCTTCTTAATGTAGTCGCATTTTATTTGGAGACACTGGTAGTGTCTCGGCGCTAAGCTATGCGCAGCGACACTGCCGTGGCTACTTTACGTACCGGCGAGTTACACCAGATCGAAATTATCGGATCTCAATAAGGGCTGAACCGATCAAGTTCTAAATGTGCTTAATCGATTGCAACCGCTCGGGATATATAATGAAAGTATTTTCATTTTTTCTCTACGTGCTCTATGAACGGAGATATTGCGACGCAAAATACGAATCTGAAACTTTTATTAAGAAAAAATTAAGAAACGTTGTCGTCGTCGTCGTCGCTACAGAGTGGGAGGGGGGATGTCCTTTTGGAATTTTTGGCGCAAGAGGCAAATGTGACGCTAGCAATGCATGGTCACATCACACATAATCAGCGAGTATTGCAAGCGCTGTGACAGTTCTTCACATTTTACACATTTTATACTCTGCAAAGATTATAAGTTGAAGTTCAATCAACGTTATTGTTATTTTACGGTCATGCAATCGCGGAGGAGTTGAATAAGTGCGATTGTGGCTAAAGGTATATTATATATAATATTTTTGCGTTTTCCAGTTACCTCAATCAAATCAAATATTGATAAAAATACTTTTATCAATGTACTTTTACTCGATGTATTTTCGCGTAATTAAATGTCTAAGTTATCCAAATAATATTGAGATTGTGGTTGAGGAACTGTGAACACATTTGTACGGCATTCTTAATCATTTAATAATAGTGATGAAAATACATCCAATCGATGCGTTTTCGCATTAAAATAAAAGTGACAAAAAAAATGTCGCTCTGCCTCATGAATCGTAATTAGTCGTTGAAATCGATGATTACTCAGATTAAAAAATTAATCACACCGACGAAATATTACTATACAAGCATACACTGCAGATACTGCACTAAAATTTTAATTAAGAAAGAAAAGAAAATACTATAGCAGCTTCCTACATTTATTGATAACGACATTACAATTTCTTCCACACCTAATTTGAAGAAAACCAAAACAAAAAGAAAATATAAATCTACTTATAAGTCTAAGATTTACCGAGGCTTCGGTACTCGGCTTGAACGCCTCCCTACTTCAGTGCGGGTACTTATAGTTCCCCGAAGTTTCGTCGAAGTTGTTTCGCCAAGGCGGCGCGCGCTTATATCATCGTTCGCAGTGATCTTGTAGTCGCTAACATTACAATTAGTCGATAATGCTCCCTTATCACTGTTATCTCTTACATTAGGGGTTACAGAAATATATTTCTATCCGGTGCAATACCGTTTTTCGGTAGCTCCGAGTCCTCGATCATATTAGATTCGGGTAAATGTAAATTACATGTCTGCAGTTGATCAATGTCTTCAGATACGTCTATCATCCGTTCTAACATCATAAGTAACCGGACTAGTTTGCTCAATAATTGCTGCTTCTCTCCACGACTTTGTCCTATGATCTTTAGCCATCACGGAGTCGTTAACTCCAAAAATAACTGCACGATTACCCTTAAAAAAAACGTTGTTGATCGCTTTGCTTTTGCTCAACTCTATTTCTAATATCGGGTTTAATAACATTCAGTCTCAAACGTCTGTTTAAGTGCAATTCCGCTGGTGTCTTTTCCGTCGTACAATGTGGTGTCAAGCGATAATATAATAAAATAAATGTTTACATAAGGCATCCTGTCTACAAGTACTACAAGTACTTGTAGTATTATTCTTAAGTAATACTTTAAACTTTTTTTTAAAAGTGCGCACGATATTCTCAGCCGCCCCGTTTGACGCAGGATAATACGGTACAGTTTTCATATGCTTAATAGCATTTCGCAATACAAACTCTTGAAACTGCTCGCTCACAAATGCCATTATCAGAAACAATTTTATGTGGTAGCCCCTATATACTTATTAATATTATATACTCTTTTAAAGCCGTTTGTTATCTCTTCGATGTCCTTATCTAAACCAGGCCATCAAAAATAAGACCGAGCTAACGCCTTCATTTTAACTACCCCGAGATGACCTCCATGGAGCTCTTCTAGTAAATCAACTCTCAAAGACTGTGGAATAGCAACGCGGTATCCCCACATTACGCAATCTTCTTCCAATGTTAACTCTAAACTACGACTATAGAATAGCTTCAGGCAATCGTCTACTTTATCCGGCTAGCCCTGCATTACAAAATCTCGCACTCTCCTCAAAATTACATCTTTACTCGTTTCTCTACGAACGACTTTACTATCTACACATTGCACCTCTTCCCCGATTACTTTAAGATACGTATGTTCCTTTGACTCTTTCAATTCAACTCGTTAATATCTTCCCTACCAATTCTCAATATGTTGTCAGCAAGCTCATTATCCTGTCCCTTAATGTGCTTAATTTTAAAGTCATATTCTGCTAAAAATACGGCCCATCTTTGCAACTCGCCGCCATCTGCGGAATTCCTTCCTTTGGTCCAAAAATGTATGTTAGAGATTTATAATCGGTTTTCTAATATGAAATTACGACCGTACTGATGAAATGTTTTCACTCCAAATCACTCCAGAGCTAATGCTTCCCTATCCAAGTTGAAAATAATTTCTCTGCGCCACTGATAATATTTTAGAGGCAAATGCTAGCCTATCCGATCCATCCGAAAGGAAGAATATGTGACAAAACTGCCCCTAATCCTATAGGAGATGCATCACACGTAATTTTAAGTGGTCTTTTCGTATCATAGCGTACTAAAATCTCCCGCGATGCTAGGTGCTCTTTAGCCCTTTTAAAAGCTAAGTCTTGCTCTTTTATCCAACTTTATTTCCTATTTTTCGTAAGAAGCTCGTACAGCGGCCCGACCATGTCTGCATAATTTTTAATGAATTTGGAATAATAATTAATCATATCCAAAAACGACTTAAGCTCTGTAATGTAAATTCTCGGGTTTTTTTAATATTCAAAATTGCGTCAACTTTCCTGCTTGAAGCTCGAATGCCCTTGGCGCTTAATTCGAACCCTAAAAATTCAATACTGTTTTGCGCAAATGCACATTTATCTCTACTTAAAGCTAATCCACAATCTTGTAATCTCTGTAATACTTTCGTTACATTTTGATCATGCTCTTGCCTCGTAGTTCCTGTAATAACTAAATCATCGAAGAATATTGCGACCTTGTCCAAGTCCTGTAAGATCTTTTCCATTTCGCAGTGGAACGAATCAGACGTCAATGCTATTCCGAAACTCAAACGATTATTTCTAAACAACCCCTTATGAGTTATTATCGTGACTAACGATTTTGATTTCTCATCTAACTCTACCTACTGATAGGCCTGAGCTTAATTTTGTGAGTAAATCTGACACTTTTGGAATCGGATGCTTATCTACCAGTGGATAGGTAGATGGATTTAGTATCACCTTATAATCTCCGCATAAACGTATTTGACCGTTCGATTTTAGAACTATAATGGGCGTTGCCCACTCACTATTTTCACTGGCCTTGGTTTGCAAAATACTGGACTGATATTCTCTTTCAGATGCAACTTAAATTTTTTTTTAGTATAATGTCCCAGTTTCCTAGAAAAAAGTGACTCGAACTTTTTATAAATATCATTAGGCCCTTCGTTCATTGCTTCAATTGACAGCTTCTCTATCAATTTATTGAATTGAACAATATCTAGAGCTTGAAGCCAATTTCGACCTACAATCGGTGCGCTTTTATCTGGTAATACAAATAATTCAAGTTCCTGTTTCTTATTCTAAAATTCTACCTTAACCTTTAAAGTACCGAGAGGGATTATCGGGTCCCCTGCTCTAAAATTACGCGTAGTTCTCTTAAGGGGAGAAATACATGTAAATGCTCGAAAATCAGTCATTTTTCGTGAATTATTTTGAGGGTGATAAAATAATTAAATTATTTTGCACTTTTGGCATAATTTAATGACATGTGTCAGGTAATTAAAAAAATTTTTTTTTGATACAAAATGGCGGCGGTACAGTCCCTCCACGAAGGCCGTTTTTGTGAAAGACGTAAAACGGCTGCAATCGCCCAGCTTTTTCTATTGGTCTGAAATCAAAAAACCAAACATATTTCGATTACTGATGAGTTTAGGCATAGAGTAAACCTGTAAAATTGAGAAAAAGTACGAAATCAAAAATTTGGTACGCTTTTTAAGCAAATTTTAAGCGGGCAATAACTGTCAAAAAAATAGGCGAAAATACGAATTTGTTATTAAAATTTTTGATTTCGTACTTTTTCTCAATTTTACAGGTTTACTCTATGCCTAAACTCATCAGTAATCGAAATATGTTTGGTTTTTTGATTTCAGACCAATAGAAAAAGCTGGGCGATGGCAGCCGTTTTACGTCTTTCACAAAAACGGCCTTCGTGGAGGGACTGTACCGCCGCCATTTTGTATCAAAAAAAAATTTTTTTAATTACCTGACACATGTCATTAAATTATGCCAAAAGTGCAAAATAATTTAATTATTTTATCACCCTCAAAATAATTCACGAAAAATGACTGATTTTCGAGCATTTACATGTATTTCTCCCCTTAATTATCGCATTTCCAAAAGGCTTAAACTTATCGAAATCTCTCTTTGATATTGCCGTAATCGGCGATCCTGTATCAATTTCGAATCCTAGTACTTTATTTTCTACCTTCAGTCTTACTTTCAGTGGTTCTATATTACCTAGCATTTCACTATCAACTATATTGTTATTATAAAACACGTTATTTAGGCTCTCATTATTGTTTTCGGACTTTTCTAAATAATAATTCGAACTTTTTACATTTTTAATCTTAACATCTGCTCATTTTTGTTTCAGATTTTTAACTTTTTCCTCTTTACTTCATTCTTTACTTTCACAAACTATCTCTAAATGATCCTTTTTCCCGTACGCGTTACATGCATAACTCTTAAAACGACAATCTTTCGATATGTGATCCTTTTTCCCGCAATAATAATAGATTACCACTTTCTTTTTCTTATCCATAATATTTCGCTTTCTTTGCTGTTCGCCGCATTCCTCATGTCTGCCGCTTCACGTACTGCCATGTCTATGCTTGTGCTAATCTCCATCGTCTTGGTATACGTCAATTGTTGATCTTCCAGCAACTTCTTCCTGATCTTCTCACCGGCCAGCCGCCCCCGTACGAACTGATCTCGAATGTGGATCTCCCACTGTTCCCCAAACTGGCAATGTGTTGATATCTTCTTTAGCTTGGGTAGATACGTCTTAATGTCCTCTCCTTCCATTTGCTTGCATTCCTTGAATTCATAACGCTGCGATATTACACTAGACTGCGGTTGTAGGTGCTTTTGCATAATTTCCGCAAGATGTTCTAATGTAAGATTTGCCGGATTTTTCGGTGTGCATAAGTTGAAAAGAAGTTCATAACCTTTATTTCCTATTAACGAAATAAAAAGCGATACTTGCTTTTCTTAGGGCACATCGTTACCTGAGAAGTAGTGCATTAGTCTCTTGAACCATCTTGTCCAATCTTCTCTCATCGAAAACTCGGACATATTTCCAACAGTCCCTTTCACAATGACCTCTTTAACAATGGCCCCGGCGCCACGTGGTTCTTCTCTTCTAGCCGCCTCAAATTCCGCTTTGGTAGTTGTTGACTCTCCATCGCCAGCTGGATTCTCTGATGCTCTTGTTGCTTCGCTCTTTCCGCTAAGATTCTTTCTCGTTTCTCTAGTTCTTTCTAAAGTTTCAATAAATCCGTTGTCGACATTTTGTTTCTCGATATCCCTGTGACTGCGAATAACTTTGTTACTTTCGTTCCACACGCTAAATTCCTTTACTACGACTTCCTCCTACTTTACAACGACCACCAATTATCCTCGTCGCCAATGTAATATTTGCATGATTAGGAAAGGTCTCGTGACAACAGAAGTAGGCAGAACCAAGTCTATTATATACTTATTATATTTGCTGTATGAAATAATACTCGCTCCTTGGCACCGCCATTTCCGACAATGGTCGGAAGAGCCGTTCCCTCTTCGCTTACGCTCATCACGCCATCTCACACAGTGTCACTTGGAAAAAATAGAAAATACTATAGCAGCGCTTCCTATATCCAGTGATAACGACTACAATAAGATCTTTATAAGTGATACATATTATTAATCTTGGAAATATATATTTTCCTTGTACAATGAGGAGCAAAAATGAGCTTGTACTTTGGTGTCATACGAGGGTCGTTTGAAAAGTCCGTGCAAAGTCACTGCTGATGGCACTACTGGCGCGTATCAAGGTTAGATTTAGTTAGTAGCATCTCTTGGAGGAACACACACCAAGTTACAGCCAGATCGGTCTATTTGTTTGTGTTTGGCATTCATTTGAATCGAGGAAGTCGAGTGATTTTCAATAACGCACCAGCTCACACCTCAGCAGTTGTGGTCGCAAAATTAATGGAATTAGGGTTCCAACTCGTCTCACATCCCCCCTATTCTCCAGACTTGGCTCCTTCGGACTACTATTTGTTCCCCAATATGAAGAAATGGCTGGCGGGAAAAAGATTTTATGGAAACGAGGACGTGATTGCAGAAACAAACCCCCCTCGACTTCCTCGATTCAAATGAATGCCAAACACAAACAAATAGACCGATCTGGCTGTAACTTGGTGTGTGTTCCTCCAAGAGATGCTACTAACTAAATCTAACCTTGATACGCGCCAGTAGTGCCATCAGCAGTGACTTTGCACGGACTTTTCAAACGACCCTCGTACATACATATGTTGGTATAGATGAGTGCGCCGCCAACGTATGTATGCATTACATCGAAAAACGAGCCTATTTTTGCTCCTTAGTGTACATATATGCATAAAATAACACTAAGAATTTTTTTACATTTCAGATAACTGAACAGAATTTGTGCATATTATAAAATGTCTACCAGATGGAATGCTCCAAGATGTACAAACTAATAAAGAAGGATATTGCTGCACAACATTTGCTCAAGATGCAAACTCGAGACAAAAATTAATTGATGCTGTCGGAATTCCTGATTGGAAACCTTCAAAATCAGCTTCACTGTGAGATTGGTATCGAAGCGTGCATACAAATGTTTTATAATGTAACTCCCGTAAACACCAACAAAAATAACATCAATGATATAATTTCTCAGTATCAATATACATAGGCTGCTGGAAAAGTTTCTGCACACAATATGAAAAAAAACATGTAAAATTCGGTAAATGATTTTATTGTGTTTCGAAATATTCGCCTTTAAGATCGATACATTCTTGCATACGCTCGAACCAATTTTCGAAGCATTTTTTCCACTTTAAGGCTGTAACCTCAGAAATCAGTGTACGAAATGTTTCAACAGCTGCTTCAGGCGACTCAAATCGCTCACCACGCATCTTATTTTTAATGTTTGGGAACAAAAAGAAGTCATTAGTGATAAATCAGGTGAATACGGACAATGAGTCATCAATTTGACATTATTACTGGATAAAAAATCAACAGTTTGACGTGCTGTGTGATAGCTGGCGTTGTCATGATGAAGGATGATGCAAAGATTTCGGTTTGTTCTACGCAATTTATGACTTCTGGCAAACAAATTGTTGTATACCAATCAGTATTACAGTCCTTCGATCCTCTAAAGCCACGGTTGTCACATGTCCGGTATAACCGAAGAAACAAGAACAATCATTTGCTTAGCAGCACTGCGTGAACAAACAACTTTTGTTGGTTTCGGTTCATTTTGAAATACCTACAGTGGATTGTTGTTTACTTTCGGGCTCATACGAATAGATCCATGTTTCGTCCCCAGTAACGATGTTGTAGACTAAATTTGACCGACCTCGATTGAATTTCTTGAGCATTTCTTTGCTCCATTTAACACGAATCTGTTTTCGAGCTTCGGTCAAATTGTGTGGGATTCAACGACTGCAAAATTTCCGTACGCTCAAGTGATCATGCAAAATCGTATGTATTGCTTTCATGTCAATGCCTAAGGATGCCTGAATCTTGCGGTATGTTATATGCCGGTTTCGCTCAATCATTTCACGCACAGCATCAACATTAGTGGCAACAACAGACGTGGATGGACGACTTTCATCACTAAGAAAGGTACGTCTACGCTGGAATTCGGCAAACCAATTATAAATAATACAGTCCTATTGGATGGTGCTTCATCTCCAAAAGCCAAATGGAGTCGATCGATGTATTGTTTCGGAGTTAGATTACATTTGTAATCGTAAAAAATCATTGCCCGAAAATTTTCACGCGAAATTTCCAATTTCTTACAAAATAACTTCTTTTAAAATATTATGCAAACAAAACTAGTTGATTTGGATACAAACTGTCAATTGAATTAGGTTAAAAACGTCTAATTTTACGGATATGATAGTAGCAGAACGTTGGCGTCACTGAAAGTACTAGATTGCAGAAACTTTTCCAATAGCCTACGTATTAAATTTAATAACGATAATGCGAGTGTATGTAACGATTATGTAGTTGCGTAAAAAATTCTAATATTATATATTGATGTTAATGGGACAGATTGGTCCTACAGTTGGTGGAATAGATATTTTTCTGAAACATGTACCTCTTATTTTTTAGATTCATTTCTATTTATCAAAATTATTCAGCGTTGGTAGCAAAAAATTATGAGGAAAAGTGCGATACCAAATTTATTTTGCAAATGAGACGAATCTGTAAAATTAGAAAGCATAAAAAAATTGAACCATGTTATTCATAATGATAGTTGTTGCGTAAAAAAAATGCCTGTAGACATAAAAATGTTAGAGAAATCAGCTAATAAAATAGTATCTGCAAAAAAGACAATATCAATGATATCGGTAATACAAATATTGCTCTTACAAATCTATGAAGTAATGCAAATTAAGTTATAAAATATTATACAAGAAAATGTAATTTAAAAAAAAAAGATTTCATCATTTATAGGATGATATAAAGGATATAAAGGCACATATAAAGGATTTTACATATCAAATTAAACATATCAAAAAAATCCTTTACATTTGATATGTAATGTGTTATCCTTGATCATGATAGTTAGTTTTGCACATATTTCCAACTGTATTAATTCTGTAAGACGTCTTATTATAAGAAATAAAATTTTTAATATTACTTCTAATTAAGATGTGATATACATGCTATTTATATAGAATTTATTGACGATTATAGCTAAAGATTATAGCTTAAGATTTCAAAAGTGAAAGTTTGAATATGTATATGTTTTTATAAAGCGGTAATATTAAAACGGTTTGGTAATAAAAATAAAAATTTGTGGCAAAAAAATTGTGTTTGATTTTTTAATCGTAAAAAACAAAAAATTAAGTATAAACATCATAAAAAATTGTCATTAATCAAGAAAAATATAAAATATTTATTCAACATAAATTTTTAAGATATGTTGCACATCATTTATTATAATAAATAAACAAATTTCAAAGGACTCTTTCAAAACATAATAACAAAACTCAATCAGCGGGCGAAGTAAGAGTCAACCACATTTTTTAATTTTTTCATAAAATTATATATTGTATTAAACGCGATGAAACATCACGCCAAAAAATAATAAATAATAAAACTCTAAACTAATACATTACAAGTAACAAGTTTCGGCTACCAGTTTGAGCCCTCTTCAGACATTAGTACAATAAAAAATAACAGAATAAATTCAATTGTCGCAAGTATTCGCATAATCCGAGTAATCACAGTTCGGGTGAGTCTCGATCTCGAAACATTATTTCCGTATGGTTG
>NW_017304145.1:6691-29624 GCF_001594115.1 Trachymyrmex septentrionalis | reverse complement strand
TTTTATGAAATTTTGTTGAACTTTAGGTATTTTATATTATGTTATTTATACGTATTTGTCCGTTACGTTTTTTTGTTTTTAATTTATCCGTTTTATTAACTAGAACTTCAACAATGACAATTTTAATATTTTTGACTGTACAACCATACGGAAATAATGTTTCGAGATCGAGACTCACCCGAACTGTGATTACTCGGATTATGCGAATACTTGCGACAATTGAATTTATTCTGTTATTTTTTATTGTACTAATGTCTGAAGAGGGCTCAAACTGGTAGCCGAAACTTGTTACTTGTAATGTATTAGTTTAGAGTTTTATTATTTATTATTTTTTGGCGTGATGTTTCATCGCGTTTAATACAATATATAATTTTATGAAAAAATTAAAAAATGTGGTTGACTCTTACTTCGCCCGCTGATTGAGTTTTGTTATTACATTTATTATAAATTATCACATCTATAACGAGAAAAGAAAAATACTGATAATTCAATCACATAAAATTGGCAGTTTTTTTACGTAATAGATACCATTATGAATAACATGTTTCTTTTTCTTCTTTCTAATTTTACAGATTTATTACATTTGCAAATAAACTTGATATGGCATCTTTCCTCATAATTTTTTTGCTATCAATAATGCGGAATAATTTTGATGAATAAAAATAAATCTAACAAATAAGAGGTACACATTAGAGAAAAATATTTGTCTCACCAACTGTCATTAACGTAACATCAATATGTTAGAATTTTTCAATTACATAATCGTTACATACACTCGCATTATATTGAATTTAATATATTGATATTGAGTGAGAAATTACAACATTGATGTTATTTTTGTTGTGTTTACGGGAGTTACATTATAAAACATTTGTATACACGCTTTGGTACCAATCTCACACAGTAAAGCTGATTCTGAAGGTTTCCAATCAGGAATTTCGGCAGCATCAATCCATTTTTTGTCTCGAGTTTGCATCTTGGGCAAATGTTGTGCAGCAATATACTTTTTTATTAGAGTTTATGCATCTTGGAGAACTGCACCTGGCTGACACTTTATAATATGCACAAATCCTGTTTTGATATCTGAAATGTAAAAATTCGTAGTTTCATTTCATGCATTTATGTACAATAGAGGAAAGTATATATTTTCAAGATTAATAATAAATATCACTTACAAAGACCTTATCAATTGTAAAATTGAAAAGAAAAGCAGCATAAAGGTGATAAGCATACTGTTTTTGCAGTTATCTAAACGGCATTATGGCTCTATGAAGCTTGATTACCAAATCCAATCAGAGGAGACCGGGTCACGTGATGCAATTTGCTACTCTCTCTCTGTGAGGCTCTCTAAATGGGACATAGGAAAATGAATTCCTTTGGATTGAAAATCACATATAGGAAAATGAATTCCTTCGGATCAATTGCTGGATCTGACGTGTATCATATGACACACTGCAACTAATCAGAATTTTGCTTCCTATCATCAACACGAAATAAAATTCTGCTTTCTGATTGATTGCAGAACTTTATAATGCACGTCGGATCCAGCAAATAAGACATAGGAAAATGAATTCCTTTGGATCGAAAAATCACACATACAGGAACATTGCCGATTGTGTTTTATATACTTATTTTAATTTTGATTTGCATTTTCGCCTTTCTGTATACTATATATACGATATTCATGTTCTGATCATATTGACTCCGTATTTATCTGGAGACTTAATTACCTTTAGAATTATGTTTAGATTCCCGAGTGCTACCCAGGTATCATTCTATTCTTGTTATTTACTGAATGTTAAACAAGGATGACATCTGGAAAACACCCAAATGGGAATCCGAGCAGAGTCTCAATATGTTGATTAAGGTTTTGCGCACAATAGGACTAAGGAATTAGGAATAAAGAAAAAATGATTTCAACCTATCAGAAATCGTGTAGTTTAATGCATCCAATTTCTGATAGGTTGAAATTATTTATTCTTTATTCTTAATTTCTTATTCCTTAACTATGCACTTGTAGGTGATAATTTTCTCCGTTTATACCAACTTAACAAAGTTAGTTTTTTATAAATTTATGTTGTACATGTACAGCTGGTCACAGAGAGGTTGCAACACTTTTTCTTCGATGAATTTCGGAATGCAACTTGTTCTCCGAATGATCGATTCTTATTCATGGATGTATAAATAAGAGCCAATCACTCGATGAGCAAGCTGCATTCCAAAATCCATCCAAAAAAAAGTGTTGCAACCTTTCTATGACCGGCTATACGCGCAAGCATTGTCGGAATCTGCAAAAAAATAAGACCGCAGCACAGACTTTTGCATGACGCATAACGCATAGTGCATAAGCGAAGTAACTAATCAGAATCTTTCCTTTCCTCTCATTCCATGGAAAAGAAGAATTTCGATTAGTTCCTTTATATACTATTCCCTTATATACTATACATTATGCGTTATGCAAAAGACTATGTTACGGCCAATAAATTTGCTCAACAGAAAACGGCAGAATTGGCCGCATAAAGACATGACCAATCACGAATGTCCCGTAATTTCGCATCCCATGGGAGTGCACCCTGAATATGCGATTCCATAGTGCGGGATTGGCGGAACGTTCGTGATTAGTCGTGGCTTTATTCAGTCGATTTCGTTCCGCTAAAATGTGTTTTGCTATGTCTCATGGAGCGGAATTTCCGGAATGCGCAATTAGCGCTGACCAATCATAAGAACTGTTCTTTCCCGTAGATCACTTTCATTAGATCCACCGGAATAGCGTTTGTTATTGATTGCGCATTTGCAAGTTCCACTCCATGAAACATAGGAAACTAAACTCCTGGGAATCGGAAATCACACATACATTTAGGAACATTGCCCTATCTTTATTTTGTGTACTCATTTTAGTTTTGATTAACATTTTCGTTTTTCTGTATACTATATATGCGACATTCATGTTCTGACTATATTGACCTCCGTATTTATCTGGAGATTTAAGCAGGAAGCACAGACTCTTGCATAACGCACAACATATAATACACAAGAAATCCAACCAATCAGAGTTCGTTATTTCATGGAAAGGAAGGAAAAAAAGAACTTTGGTACATTTTCTCAATTGTATTGAGAAAATTGTATTGAGACTATGCATTACGTGTTATGCGTTATACAAGAGTTTATACTTCCTGCTTTAATTAATTACCTTCAGGATTATGTTTAGATTTCATCACCCAGATATCACTCCATTCTTACCAAATATTAAACAAGAATGACATAACACCCAGAGAACAGGTGAGAATCCGAACATACCTCAACATGTTAATTAATGAGCTTATAGGAGACGGTTACCTTCATTAAATCAGCTTAACAAGTTTAGTTTTTATAAATATACAAATGTAGTACATGTACACGCACACATGCAGGCATCGGCGGAATCCGCAAAAGAAATAAACTTTTGCAACAGAAAACGGCGGAATCGGAGGAATGAAGCCACCAATCACGAGTGTTCCGCCAATCCTGCATTGCGCCAATTCCGTACTTTGAGAACCCTAAGACTACCAATTATGGTCAAAGTTAGTTAACTCTATGTAATTTTATCTATGGTTAACGCCAAAAAGTTCATTTCTTTCTAGCGTTGGCGTGTCACGATTAAGCTTAATCGGCATTGATGAAACCGGCCTTTAAAAACATAAATTCATTGTTAATGCAAAGAATTTGTGTGTTTAAAGCAGTGGAATTTTGTTTTTAAAACAGTGAATTTATGTTTTTAAAACAATGAATTTGTGTTTGTAGTGATTAAAGCAATGAATTTGTATAAATTGTGTTGAATTTTGATTGCTTTTCTATGGTGATTTTGAGAAAATCTTCATTAATAAAAGGTACTCCAATATGTTTCTTTGTAAATGGTTTATGTTAAATTTGATTATATAGTTTCTTAAAAAAAGTGACCGCAAAAATCGCTCGTTTTTTTGGCACTTAATTTTGGAACTGAACTGTGTTCCAAAAATTTTACCTTATATTATAAAGATCTATATATACTATATAGATTTTTTTATCACAAAGAAGTTTAAAGATGAGGTGAAAATTATTATCCGAACAGAGAGGGATGGAATCAAACGGATTTTCGCATAGATGTAATATGTGACTCCCCTCCCCGCTCCTACTATGATAACAATTGTTACCTCAACCTGAAACTTTTTTATAATTAATATCTCATTACAATATATTATTTGGCATACAATTCAGTCAAAAACATGAGCCCCTAAAAAACGGGCAAAAATATAAAAAGTGACCTTCTCTTTTGAGTATCAAATCTTTTGTAGGAATATCATCCCAGTGAGAAATGTCAATGAAATTGATATTGAATCGACATCGATTCGACGTCAATTTGATGATTTCGAACTGACAAGGTCGATTCGATGTCAATTCCATTATCATTTCTCACTGGGATTAAAGTTAATATTATTTATATAACGTAGTATCCGAATTACATGGAATTGGTGCCAATTGTTGATATCAAATCTTTTTTATGAATAATACATAAAATTTTAAGGAATTTCACTTGGCTCCAATTTTGTTAGTATCAAATCTTTTATATAAATAATACATATGATTAGAGTTAAATAAATAACCAGAGACAGTACCATTTTTGTTTTACTTTTTAATTTAATAGAATTTAACTTAATTAGTTAAGTAATAACCTCATTAGTTAAGATTGTAGCATTTGAGTTTTAATTTTTTATTTAATGTTTATATGTTCTTCCATCTTTTCCCCCTCCTTCTTCTTATTCCTCGTTGTATTTTGTTAATGTATTACTCGAATTAGTCGACCTAAGATATTCTGCATTTGTCACAATAATTCATCTCTCGAACATTCGACGTTGAGTACGTTTATATTAAATTTAACAGCCTCTGTTACAATTCTCGTAACTCGTCAAATTTGTAAAATTATTTTTTAGCAAATAAATATTACCATGCATATATCGGAAAGCCAAGGTCGGAGCCGACGGTATTCCTGGGAATACTGCTTGTAACGATTGATACAAGCGAACACTCATACTACATTCGTCTATCTGCGCCACATCGTTATTATCGAAAATTGCATAGGTTTGTTCTCTGTTAGTATTTACTACGATATTAATCAAAGTATTCATGGGAAATCCTAGACTCGAGAGATATTTTGGCCAATCTTCTTTCAATTTGAAACTGGGATAATCGACCATGTAAATCATATTATTTACAAACAGTACTATTTCACCCGAAGGCGTTTGATATGCAGCTGATAAGGAGAAATTATCCGGAAGGAAATTCATGTAGCTGTTTAGTACGTATGTCGTATTTTTTATCATCTATATTTATCGACCATACGTAGCGTTGATACGTGATGAATATTTGATGATGTAATACTAACACCGTATTCACATATTGTAAAGTACAGAGATTTACGTACTCGGGTTTATTTGTCGTAATATCGGTAGTTGACGTTGGTGGTTGTGTAGTTGCTGTTGTTGTTGTTGTTGTTGTTAGTCTTGGATTTTTAATTCCATAGAGTTGTTGAATGGCTAAAATGTCCTCTATATTTAATGGTTTTATTATTATTATTACTTACAAATGCGAACATTATGGAGTCTTCACGCGGACTGTGTATTAATCCTAATGCGTGTCCAATTTCGTGTGTTAACATATTAAGCAAATATTCCTTGTTAATAGCAGGTTTTTTGCTTAGGTATATATGCCATGGTGCATATTTGCACTGTCCACGTATATTTCAGCGATGTAATTGGGAAGGATAGAACGCGTGAGCGAGTACTCCACCAAGTCCATTGAACGAAGAGGAGCAAATTTTTTCATTACGTTTATGATCAGCGTACGTGTGTGTGTGTCACTACAATAAGATATTAAGATGTCGGGATTTAACGTTTTACGTTCGAACGATAAAAATAAATTCGCTGCCCATAGCGAGAACGCGAATGCGGTAGTTTTCAAGGTCTGTGCATCCGCTAAATGAAACTTCCACGTGAGATGTGTTTTCGTCCATTTCCTCTTACCTGTATTTTGCTCGTGGTGCGGAATGTCCGGGAGACCACATCGTGGTTTACGCATTTAATGCAACTTATAGTTATTCAATATACCATCATCAGCTGTATTTGATAATATTCTTGGAACAACGAAATCGCCTGTTTAATTTCTCCCTCTTCGATTGATGATTGCGTATTGTTTTCAACGTTACTCAAATAATCATATTTTAGTAGATTTTTGTAGAATTATTTCAGTATCTATACTTTGATGATTCGTCGCTGCCGTCGTCTTCGTCCTCGTTGTCGTCGTAGTAATCGTAACGAAGATGATGATGATGAACGCGAGAGACACGATATGTAGAAACGATGTATACTCGAACTTTGTCAATAATAATGAATCACGTTTCGTGATTATTTTGTATATACGACATGTAGTAAAAACGATACATGAATCGCGTTTCGTAATTTTTATATTTCCTGATGAGACTCTTATCTAATTGAGAAAAGGGAAATGAAATATCATAAATATGGATCATAAATATTTGAGTTAAGGGAAATGAAATATCATAAATATGGATCATAAATATTTGAGTTAAGATATAATATGTTAAGATATATGTAACATATTTAACGGAATATGTGTTTTACATTACAATACAATATGATAATGTAAAATTCAATAAAAAAAGAAAAAAATGGTATCGTAATACAGTATATATTTAAATAGAAATCATAATAAAATGTCAAATAGAGAGATTGAAAAAATATTATATAATTTTGCGAATAACATTAGTCAATGGATTGTACTCTTTCACCCTATCGTGAATAATAAGCTGGGTTCAGTGGAATATTTTCCTTACATTCGATTTCTATACGAATATCCACAGTAGCGCTCTTTATCGATTCGTTTTGGGGAGAACAATCGATCACTACGAATGGATCGTTTACAATAAATTCCGCGACAGATAACAGAGCATCGCGATTGTTTTAACCGTAGTATGTCTTTTGAAGTTTTACATACATATCGTAGAGTATAGTGAATTTGTTGCGTTTGATATCTAAATTCATATCGTCGTAAGGATAAAAATCAGAATTTAGAAAAAGTTTTACATTAGTGAGATTACATGCGTCGAATTGTGAACAATTTTGCGATAGTATGTTTCTTCTTCCGAATTGAAGCGCAAAAATTATATATCGCGGTTTTTCTAATTGCAATATTGTTTTAACAGTCCATGAATGTTTCGTTGTGCTTTGAAGCAGAGGAAATTCGTACAGGTCCCACGACCAAAAGCCCATGCTGAGATATCGTCCACCTTTCAACGTTCACAAAAGTGATAATTTATTAACATCGTTTAACACTACATTTTCCATTGTATCTTCAATAGCATTATTTTAGGTTGCTTCGATTCGTGCGCCACAACGCAATTGTTATTGTTACGTGCACGTATCCAGATAAGTTCGTGTCACGCGTTTATTACTATGCGTTTGTAATCCTCACAAAATCCTAGGAGTGTGTTGAGTGGTACGCAAAAGTTGAAATCCTTAGATTGCAATACACGAAATCAGTTTAATTTGCTGTCCCATCCTGCATTTTCTAACGTTATAGTCTTGCTAATGATGCGAAATTTATGATCTACTGGTAATACCAACGTTTCTAGATCTATCAATTTCCACACCGCCTAATTCGTACCGAATCTCATCAAACATGAACGCGACGCAATTATTGTGGAGATTGTTCTTCGGTTTTCATCTCGTTTTTTTGTTGAAAATTTTTCCTCGATGTAGAGAAAACTCTCTCACGGTAATGTGTACAAATCTTGATGTTGTATAGATATTCGTATTTCATCGCTTTATCCGAATGTTAGCGTATGGATTGTAAGTGTGAGTCTCGATTTTAGCGATACGATCGTCGAAGATGGGCTCACCCCCTATACTTAGAATATCGAGACTCATTTTTCACAACGAATCCTAGGGATCATAGAAATGCGACATTCGCAGCGTTCAATCTGTCCTCCGTTCCTCTCTGCTTTCTTCCAACGTATCGTTCGGTGAGATAATTGTGATGTCTGCGGTATGATTGTGATAGATGTATTCTTACAATCGTCCGACTCGTTTAGAAAGAGCATCTTTAGCTTGTGAGCATATTTTATCGTCTGCGTCGTATATGAAGTCGAATCGATATCTCTTCTCCACGAACGTTTATTAATTGTTCGTTTTGATCTATTATCGTTATATCGGTAACGTTTCGCGCAACGATTCGGAGATAAATGACGTGTGTGAGAGTATCGGACAATTTATAGTATTCCAAGTGGAACGTTCACCGCGAATTTGTGTATCGTATGTGCTGATTTATCATTGTTGTGTATAAAGTAATGTTGCATTCTATACGAATTATAATTATATTCATAATGTTTACAGGTCAGACGCGTATCACTTATTCGGTTGTATTACGCGAGATTTTTAATACCTAATAGCGATCCGATGTTATTCGGTTTCGTAAAATTTAATCGATAGACATACTCGTATTTGATCTCGCTTCTCATAGTATTCTCATTGGCTCGAAGAATCAGTATTTCTTCTTTATGATTACTACCGTTGTCGTCATCGTCGAATATGGGATGTAATCATCGTCATCGTCATTATTATCTTTATTGTTAAGCGTCGTGTGTGACGAATAACAGCTCTCAAATACCTGTTTATAGCACTCAATTCGTACGATCCAATTCGTATTCACCATTACTTGAATCCAAAGCAGGGCAGTAACTCGTGTGTGAGGATACTGGTTGTTCCACTCAACGTGAGAGTCAATGACATAATTGAATCAAAGATAACCGATCAACTGAGATGACTCACACAATATATTATTAGATATATTTTTTCCTTCAATCTATTTCTCGAAGAAATCGTAGACACAATTGACCACAAATGCTCTGATTGAACGTTTGATAAGAGTGATGATTATACGTTACGTTGCCTCCGAGATATCGTTTGAGTTCCCTTGACGGTCTAAGATTGCCATCGAAGTAAACAGTGTTATTTGCGTTTTTTCGCATAAGTGACCCAGTGTGTGCCCGCATTTTTCGAATTATCGAGATTTACGATACCGTTTTCATTACGATGCGGTTTCGTCGGTAATGTACTCGTATTTACCTATTTTATTAGGATCATGAAAAGATACCCTGATGTCGTTTTTATTGAATCGCCTGAATTTCTCCATGTGAAGAGGAATATATGGTAAGCCAAGAAGCAGTTTCGCACAGATATTGTCAGTCAAATCATTATGTGCTATATGTCTATTTTTAATTAAATTTTTACAATAATACGTTGATTAACTGTGTCAAAAATAAAATTCAATGGATAGTCATTATCTAGTAAAATATTAATAATACCATAAATGTCAAATTTTTTGTATGAAACATAAAGTCAGATAGTAAAAAAGCTCTGTCAACTAAAAAATTGTACCAACGAAAAAATTGTACCTTTTTTTTGTGCAATAGGATAATTAGAGTAAAAATTTAAAAACCTTCTTGAAAACATCGGCTTACGATATCAATAAAAAATGAAACGATTCCTGTTGATGGAAATAGTGATATCAAGAAAATTTATTCTATCTCCTCCTATTTCAGTAGTAAATTGGAGACGCGGATGAAATGAATTGAATTGTTCTAATAAAATATATCAATTTGTGAGGGAGAAACCGCGGTACAAATATATTCAACATATCTAATAATACATACCTAACATATTTAATAAAACAAAATATCCAAATTCAACGACATCAAGGACACTGTCTCTAATCTCCTCATTACTAAATCCGCTATTACAGGTGATAAAAGAGAGCCTATGGGAGTGCCGAAGCTTTGCTTATAAATTTGATTATCAAAAGAAAAAAACGTTCTTATTATAAAAGGATGGTCTCTGAGATAATACATATAAAAAGACAAGAAAAAGGCCTTAATAAGCAGAGTGATACAGAACGTTTTCCAAAAATTTATCTCCCTCTTATTGATAACTAGCTGCTCGCCCTACTCTTAGTGTTTCCCCCTCTATTCTTATTTCCTTTCCTTTCTTCACATGATATAAATAGTCTTCCGTTTTAGACGGGCCTTCATAATTGTCGGAATTAAAAAATAAATTTTCTATAATGTTACAAAGGTTGCTACTTATTCTGGTGTCTTAGTTGTGAGTTTTCGTGCCATTAGATACGTGGTAAGTCTTGTTCATCACAATCTCAAATTATTTTCCGTGAATTATTATGATTTTGGAAGTGCTTGGTACTGATATAATTTTTAAAAAAATTTTTTAATAAATTCTTTTTTGTTTTTAATAGAACTGGGAAATTCCGTATTTTACATGAAATTTGCACTTCGCTCTTTAAGATAACAGAAATTATAACAGAACATTGTATCATAAGATTAAAATATCACTCATCTTTCTTGATTTATATTCACGCTGTTCAACTTTTACAACAATCGAAGAGTAACACCTTCGTTATTTCACCTTGTTTTAATTTGCGCTATTTTTATGTATTCTTTTTAATAATTTGATTTTATTGTAACACCTTCTGACTACTGTGAGTTGTTTCTTGTTTGTAATATTTTTATTATCATCTTTTATGTACTGATGATGGTCAAATCTTGACCGAAACGTATCATTTATTTGTGAATTTAAAATATATGACTCATTTTTACATCTATTGTTGTGGCTGTATGCTCTTTATTATTTATATTTTTTATATTTTCATTATGTAATTTTACCTCTCTTTATTTATTTTTTATTTTTTTATTATGTAATTTTACTTCTCTTTATTTGTAATATATTTTTTTAATGATGTGATTTTTTAAAGAAATGTGTTGACTCTTACTTTGCCCTTTATTATTATTTATTTTGTATAGGAAGAGTCCTTCAATCTGTTAATTAGAATGTATAATGCCAGAACGCTTTGGGCAAAGACTCCGTGTCATTTTGTCTGTTTATTCTATGTTTCTATTTTTTAATGTACTATTTCAGATATTAATCTTTTATTATATGAAGGCTCTATATCTAATATGTCCATTTTATCTCATTTAAAATTGTGATTCTCCTCCATACGGTTAGAGATCATCGATGGAGATTTTGAACTTATATCTGAAACATGTTCATGCAGTCTAGTCTTTAACTGCCTTTTAGTCTAGCAAAATAACATCACAACTCTCTCATAGGATATTCTGTAAACTACATTTTAATTATGTACATGTTCTAACCTATCCTTTCCTCTTCTTATAAAATTTTTTATATGTGTTAGAGATGGTAAAGGCCAATTTACAATTAAATGTTAACGATAGGTGTGAATATTTCAGATTGTATTAACATATGTGTTTTGTGACGTATCGCTGGTATTACCTTGTCTTGAAAGGCTCGCCAAGGCGGTTATATGACGATGATTCTCTTTGTGATAATAATTTAAATTTTATTCTTGAGTCGGAATTAAGATTAGTTCGAAGCAGGCGGTAGGCAATGCTCGTTATCCGGAAATGGATGCGTTCTGTCAAATGCGTTCATACATAATTTGCACTTGGTACGATGTTGAATAGATTTTCGTAGCCGTTAGAAAGAATTCGTATTGCCGCAACGAAACCAGCAAATCTCGCTGAAAACTAAGGTAACTCTCGCACACTGAGCCTTCGTGGTATGCATATATCGGTAATGTTACGGGATGCAATACAGCGTTGATACGCGATACTTCGTTTGGTTCGCACTGAATATTTGGATAAGATTTGTTATGCACGACTATGTTAATGATCCGTATTGATCGAGATCGAGAGGCGGATTGAATATTCGCGCACGGAACGTGTGCGCGATCGTCAGCTTTTCGGGATTTGCGCAAGGGGGGTCGCGTGTCATCTAAGACAGACAGCGTGATAAGAACAGGAATAGTTGTATAGAGCCGTTTCTAACCCAAGGGGCTAGAGGAGAGCGCGGGGCGCGGGGGGTACTCGTTGGCGCGGGAAGGTCCCGGCGGCATTGCTGTCATAGGACCCCGGTCGGTTGGTTACATAAACAATGCGTTTCTTTTTCTTTCCATCGCCGCCGCCGCCGCCGCCGCCGTTGCCGCCACTGCTGCGGGCCCCGCGTCCACTTCAATAAATGTGTAGATAACAAGGGCTCGCACGTTAGAGAAAGATAGAACGTACGATATTAGAGCGCATAACGTGATATAAGTGAAGAAAGAATGGAAGAAATAAATCCTCTTTTTTTATGACATAGTTTTTTCAATACGGTTTTTTATTAGCACATCGAGGTATAAGATGGTTGGACGGATGAAGAGAAAAATAAAGTACATATATATTATAAAATAATGTGCACGAAAATTTTTTATTCACATCTTATTACACACAAACATCGCTAGCAGCGCTTTCTGGAAAAAGAGAACAAAAAACTTTTTTGCTGTTTCAACTATTAGCTTCTTTCAGTAGAGAATAAAATGCATTAGCATTAATCACTCCAAATGTGATACCTTATGGTTTACATTTTGATGGCATTGATGACGTTGATGAGGAACAAGTTGGCGATTTTGATGATGTTGATGTTGATAAGGAACCTGTTAGCGATTTTGATGCTTTTTCACCATTCCCAATAACTCGCTTTCCCTCGATGGTGGTGGACTTGGCGGACCTGGTGACAAGGAACAGTACCCCTTGCGCTCGATCGATTTTCGACGTATATATTCTTTTACTCGATCCATGTCTTACCACTCGTAATCGAAATTTACGATTGAAAGAGGAAAAGT
Source organism: Trachymyrmex septentrionalis (assembly GCF_001594115.1). NCBI lineage: Eukaryota > Metazoa > Arthropoda > Insecta > Hymenoptera > Formicidae > Trachymyrmex > Trachymyrmex septentrionalis. The sequence continues at coordinate 16,850 of NW_017304145.1, read as the reverse complement.
TATATACACTGTTTATATACAGATCGATGACACATCGCAACGCGTTAAGAGAAGCGCCGATGTTCGGCTGCTAAGCAAAACATAACTCTTCTACAGTAAAATGAAAGTGAAAAGTATGAAATCACACTGCGTTCCCACAGCCCTTAAATTTCTTCGAAGAAGTGTCGATGACGATTTTTTCTGAGAAAAGAGAGAGATCGATGACATGTAGCGACGGGTTAAGAGAAGCGTTGATGCTGTTTATATAAGCTAGAATCGCTCGCGATGCTGCCTTAACTAGTACTTCTAAATAAAGTATAACCCAATAGGCAAAGGGACAAAGAAGTCACAAATAAAATATATAATGAGTTATAAGCGCTCAATTCTGCAGTTAGTGTTCTGAAAGACGAACAAATCGGTCGCAATAAGAATAATAAAAAAAGTATGGCTAATCATCGTGCGAACGTTGAAGACATAGCCAATATTTGAACCGCGGCGGTTTTTGGAAGACACGAGAAAAATAGTGCTCGAGCATGTGCGAGACGCTGTAGAAAGACACGGTAGTGTAAAAGTGAACACCGCGTTCAACGGCGAGTTTGCGACGAACAACAAACGTGACATTAAGAGTATAAAAACTAAGAATAGCGAGATATATCGATAAACAGATTTGCACGAGTGATACGAGCATATCATCGAGCCCACGTTGACATCACTGGAAGAGTTCCAGGAACGCGACAGCGGATGGGCATTGTCGGGAATCCTCAATTTGATAGGGAATGTGAACAAATTAAATCTCATGCGCGCGGAATGTTACTTTGAAGTGCCGCGGGAAATAACAACGAAACGAGCTGTGATCAATGTTACAACGACGGACAATGCGTGCTTCGCGTGGTCGGTGGTCGCCGCTCTGTACCCGACTGAAAGAAATGTAAATCGAGAATCATCATATCCGCATTATATGACGGTGTTAAATTTCGCAGGTATCGAATTTCCGATAACGTTCAAAGACATTTCTAAATTCGAACGGTTGAACGCGGTGTCGATCAATGTACACGGCATCGAGAATAAACAAATCTTTCCTCTATGGCTTACCAGTGACAAGAAGGAGAAACACGTCAATCTCCTGTACCTACAAGATTATATATGTCGTCGTACGCGTATCAACAGCATGAGGTATAGCATAGGTTATTACGTGCATTGCTCGTACGATGACGCGTTATCATCGTATCACTTCCGTCGCGATGAAGACTGTATAGCGTAATTCGCGCGACAACATTTGTCGAATCGCGTGAAAAATATCGTATCCGCCAAAGTGCCCATAGAAACGTCGAAAGAACAATGAGAGGCGTATCGTAACGCGACGCGTTGTCATATCTGCGAGAAACCGTTCGCGCCGGACGATACGCGGGTACGCGATCATTGCCACTTAACCGGTAGATACCGCGGTCCAGCTCATTCGAATTATAACTTAAATTATAAAAATTCATTATATATTCCGATTGTTTTTCATAATTTATCGGGCTACGACGCGCAATTAAGGAAATCGCTACAGCATATGAAGGACACGTAGATGTGTTACCGATAACCAAAGAAAAATACATTTTCTTCACAAAATATGTCGATAGCACTAAAAACAAAACTGAAAGTAATTCTAAAAAAAATTGCGTAAAATTACATTTTATTGATTCTTTCAAATTTCTGAGTACAAGCCTCGATAAATTAGTCGTAACGAACACGTCTGGGACAAGCTTCCGGAACACGTGAAGACAGATTCGGAAGTTCGAACTATTGTCGCTGCGACGAGCACTACAAGCCATGGCAGCGAATGCACATCGATTCCGCACCTAAGATAAAGGACTATTGGTCTGTTTTGATCCGCACTACTGAGCGTACATAGTGGCCGGCGTGCGATGTCTGTCTTGCACATCTGCGTTCTTTCTTTCGGGATATATTCAGAAAGTTCTTTATTCACTTTGGACACACTCGTTTGTATTGTTTTTGTACACATGATTTCTGGTGAGTTTTGATTATTATTTTTTATTATTAGTTTTATTAGATTTCCGGTATATTAATTCATTTACGCGTAGATCTTTTTGCGTAGTTTTTTTGAAGTTTTTTCTTCTTATCAACTAGAGCTTTGCCAAGATTTTCAATACATTTGACGGTTTAATCGTACAGAAATAATGTCGAACTCTACATCAAGACTCACCCGAACTGTGAATGATATGAATGTGTGATCATTTGCGATGATTGTTGTTGTTCTGCGATTTTTGCGTTATGCTAATGTCTGAAGAGGGCTCAATCCTGGAGCCGAAACTTGTAACGTTATGTAATTTTGCCTTTGTTGTTTAAAGTATATTCTTTTGTTAATTTTAAAGAAACGTGTTGACTTTTACTTTGCCCGTTAGTTATTGTCATTTGGTTTATATAGAAAGAGTCCTTTGATTTAGTACTTATAAAGGACTATAACGAATGTCAGCGTCGGGTGGGAGTCTGTTGAATCGAGCGATAAACGCGCTTCCTTTCGAGTTACATATTCCGGGCTACCAATTTTGTGGCCCGGGCACGCGGCTTGCGAAGCATTTAGCCAGAGGTGACGCGGGCATAAATCCGCTGGACGCGGCGTGTCAAGAACACAACATTGCGTATTCGCACAGCAACAATCTCACCGATAGACACGCGGCAGATAATATACTAGTCGAGAAGGCGCGGAAACGCATTATCGAGAATGATTCGGTTCTGAGCGAGAGAGCAGCCGCTGCAGCCATCTGGGCAGCGATGAAAGCCAAAACCAAGATCGGCATGGGCATGAAATCGAAGAAGAAGACGACGACGAGGAATAAGGTGACGAAAAAGCGGATACTTCCAACTAGGCGGTGCGTTACCGTTTCTGCCAACGTTGGGCGCGCTCGGGTCCTTGATCGGCCAGCGTGACAAAAGCGGTAAACGATAACAAAGCTGCGCGACGTCAACTCGAAGAGCTGCAACATCACAAACACGCGATGGAACAGAGCCGCGGACTGTATCTCGTTCCGTTCAAATACTGACGCGGACTATATCTCAGCCCGTACAAACATGAACAGAGTGCAGCTGCAAAGAAAAAAAACGCCAAAGAGACGATAAAAATGCTGCCTGGCGTAACTACCAATGTGCAGTTAAACGAGCTCGCGAGATGTATGCGCATACCATACTTTAGAGGCGTTTCATGCGTAATGTGTTACCGACGAGCGGTGCGCGTCGAAACGAAAGCGGTATCGTAAATTTGGTCGATGCAACGGGGCCTAGTACTCACTGGGTAGCGTACGCGAAAAGGAACAATCGCGTTGTATACTTTGACAGTTCCGATAATCTTCGACCTCCCAAAGGTCTGGTGCGATATTTCGGGAACGGTGCTACTACGATAGAGTACAATCGTACGTCCTATCACACGTACGATCAGAGCTTTTGCGGACAAATGTGTCTGCGATTTCTACAAACGGTAGACGCGCGTAAATATAAAAAGCTCGACGAGATGCTGTGAAATCTCAATATTAGTCGAATGTTTTTTCCGTCATGAGTGGAAAGAGCACCGTCCTCGCGGCGAACTATTTTCCCGCCATAGATTTGAGTGACGGCGATTACGAGCTCGATCTAGCGATTTTTGAGACTTATCACACAATACCGAACGTGAATGAATCGAACAACAAACTTTATTTTGCCAAAAATGACGCGGAAATTACAATTCCCGAAGGTTCGTACGAAATGCGAGACATAAATGAATTTCTGAAACAGGCGATTTTACGGAAACGTCCGCACTGCGACGCACTTAAAACCGTTGACGTAGTACGCGGTGACAATAACAACAATGACATCGATGACGATAATGATGAGGGTGGAAAATACCCGATTACGCTCCGCGCAAGCTACAACACGATGAGATACGAGATTAGATGTGCATACAGAATAAACTTTGACAAGCCCAACAGTATTGGATCGCTGCTGGGATTCTTGTCGAAGCGTGAGACTACGTACTGCGACCGTAAAGATGGCACGAATCGGACATATCGGTCAACATAATGAACATAAATATTATCCGCGTAGAGTGTAACGTGCGTACAGCAACAGCAAAAGCGTGCACACAATATACGAATTTTCGCCGAGTGTGCCGCCAGGATGTAAGATATTGGAGAGGCCGGCGCAGATCATTTACCTACCGATCATCGCATGAAGCATTACGGATCTAACGATACGAGTCGTCGACTAGAACGGACGATTGCTCGATTTTCGAGAAGAAGAGATCACTGTTAGATTGCACATACGACATAAACAGTGATAACGTGAGCGTGAGATGCTCGTGCTGAACGAAACGGAGCGCACGTAGAGAGATAACATATTCTTTACAAGGCTGACGACGACACAGCTCGATAACACTTACTCATCCAACTGCATTAGGAAGAAGAAGAAGCTCAACGCGTCGAACGTTACATTTTTAAAGTCTTTGGGATTCGCGATGCGGAAGATTCGAGATGACTGATATCCTATTAAACATTAAAGACCAGCCGATCTTCGACGATCGCATCGTCAAGATTGAGACTCACAACCCGTTCGCCAACACAACCTTTGGGTATAGCAACGAGATAAGAATACCCATACAGCAACAGGATCTGTACACATTGCCGTACGAAAGCTTTCTATACGTCGAGGGAAAACTGATGAAAAATAAAGTGATCCAGGGTGCTAACGTGTCTTTGGGAAATAATTGCGTCACGTTTATATTCGATGAGATTCGATATGAACTCAATGATGTGGAGATTGATCGTAACAGAAACGTGGGCATAACTAGCACGATCAAGAACTACGTAACAGTATCATCCGACAAAAGCGTGATTCTGCGGAATGCCGGCTGGGATGCGCAGACTACTGCGGCCGGATACTTTAATTTCTGTGTACCGCTCTACGTACTGTTGGGATTTTACGAAGATTACAGACGTGTGGTGATCAACGCTCGTCACGAATTGATTTTAATACGAGCGCGCAACGACAACAATTGTCTGACAGGAGATTTGGCGACAGAGCCGACGCTCGAATTATTTAAAGTACAGTGGCGAATGCCGCACGTGTTATTGAGCGAGATAAATAAGCTGTCGATGCTGCGCGCTTTGGAGAGCAGACGATATCTGAGCATGGCTTTTCGCTCTTAGGATCTGTACTAGTTTACACTCTTGCAGAACACAACCAAGCATTCATGGGCCTTCAAGACGGCTACTCTGCTCGAGAAGCCGCGCTACGTCATTTTCGCTATGCAAACAGGTTGAAAAAATGTCATGTCCGAGGATATAAGTCGATTCGACCACTGCAAATTAATCAATGCGAAACTCTGAATACGGAATGTTATCCGTACGATGACTTGAATCTGGATTTTGATAAAAACAGATGCGCGATTCTGTACGACTTGTATGTACGCGCGTTTCTGCAAGAGCTATTACGGATACGAGTATCTCGAGCCGAGTCTCACCTTTACAACTTTTTAACGTAATGGTCCGTTCGTGATCATCGATTGCTCTCGACAGAACGAATCGGTCAAGAGTGGCATCGTGGTCATGCGATGGTAGACTTTGAATGTAAGGAGAACGTGCCCGCAAATACCACAGCCTATTGTCTCATCATACACGATCGTGTAGTTCAGTATAATCCATTGAGTACTCCTCGCGCCCCACTCCCCCCCTCCCCGCCCGCTTCCCGCGCTTGCCTCAAGGGTTAGAACCGGCTATACAACTACTAATAAGTGCGAGATATGCTATTTTGACGACTCGGTGTCGATGAGCTGTTTGTCTGCTCCGAGAATACATAAAACTTAACGATAATTCCGGAAACAATATGGAATAGTAAAAAACTTTTCTGTGTCATCACTGTTATTCTTAAAACTATTAATATTATTAATATGAAATTTAATTCTATTATGAATAGTCGAGAAAATAAAATGTAGAGGATATCCATTTTTTTTTAAATAATAATCAATTAGATTATTTTGTTAGAACTTCGGATGACACAACCGAAAAATTTTATCCACAACTCCATAAATTACATTCTCTTTTATGACAAAGCGAATAGAGTGAATGAAAATTAAAGAATTTACCGGAAAAGGTTGTTTTCCATTATACATCAGAAATAAGCCTCCATTCATCAATGATGAACATGGTATCTAAAAAACTTATTTTTCCATCAGTGCTTCCATAGTGAACTGCAGTCTCATGTGTAACGAATTAAAGAAGTACCCAAGATATCATCAATACTATCAGACGGAACAGCCAATATAATATCATCAACATATCGATAATAAAATAACAACCAAACAGGAAGCCTCCCAATCGCATTTTCTTCAAAGTCCGGCATATCATGTTTGCAACGACTGATAACAAGGGTGACCTCATAAGGGTCCCAAATATTTGTTTGTACATTTTTTTATTAAAGATAAAAACAGTGGAATTCAAAACCATCCGAAAGGCAATCAAAAATTCATCTAATGGAATTTTTGTTTCCTCAAATATGGAATTCTACCTAACAACATTATCAGATACCAAATCTATAGGTACATTAGTAAATAGGGAAACCAAATTCAAGGAAATCAACGTAGAATCTGGTTTGAATTTGATATTTTTTAATTTATTAATGAGATCAAAACTTTTAACAGATAGAAGGACTTTTCCTATACAAAATAAATAACAATAAATACAGGGCAAAGTAAGAGTCAAACACATTTTTTAAATTGTCACACAATTAAAAAGAATAAATTACATATAAAGAAAAGTAAAATTGAAAAAATATAATAAAAAAACTCAGTTTAAATTCAAATAAATTACAAGTTTCGGCTATCGGATTGAGCCCTCTTCAGACATTAACTTATCATAAAAATCGCTGTATAAAATTAATTATCGAAAATGTTCGCATATTCATTATAATCACAAATTGTACTTTTCTTTTGTGCAATTGGATGATTTGAGTAGAAATTTAAAAAATCTTCCTAAGAAAGTAGGTTTGCGGTATCAAAAAACGAATCGATTCTTACTAATAGATATAGTAGTATATCCAAAAAATCTAATTTTTCCCCTATTTCTATAATAAATTAAAGACGTGGATGAAATGAATTAAAACATTGTAGCAAAATATCAATTTTTGAGGAAGAAATTGTACAAATGTCATCTACATATTTATGGTAAAATAAAATGTCCACATTCGACGACATCAGGAACACTATCTCTATTCTCCTCATTACTAAGTCCGTTATTACGGATGATAAAGGAGAGCCCACGAGAGTGCCGAAGCTTTGTTTATAAATTTTGATTGTGTGAATCCGATAAATCCATCGGCTCTCAATTTATTTCTGAAATCTTAATTCAATTTAATTTTTCGCAATAAGTTTATTACAGTTTTTTAAGATTTGGGAGAATTTGGGGGGGATTATTTGTTTCAGATTGATTGTGTGAATCCGATAAATCCATCGGCTCTCAATTTATTTCTGAAATCTTAATTCAATTTAATTTTTCGCAATAAGTTTATTACAGTTTTTTAAGATTTGGGAGAATTTGGGGGGGATTATTTGTTTCAGATTGATTGTGTGAATCCGATAAATCCATCGGCTCTCAATTTATTTCTGAAATCTTAATTCAATTTAATTTTTCGCAATAAGTTTATTACAGTTTTTTAAGATTTGGGAGAATTTGGGGGGGATTATTTGTTTCAGATTGATTGTGTGAATCCGATAAATCCATCGGCTCTCAATTTATTTCTGAAATATTAATTCAATTTAATTGAATGTATATTAGATAGTAGTTCAACATCTTAACACTCGACCGAAAAGGCGCTTTGTATTTAAAGTCTTAATATTTATAAATTTTATTGTCAAATGAAAAAAGGTGGAATCTAAAACAAACCGTATTGCTCCCAGAAACTCATTCTTAGGCAGAGAGCATTCCTTAGAAATAAAACTCCATTGTTCATTCACACAACCGCTATATCTATTGGAACATCCGTAAAAAGTGAAATAACGTCTAAGGAAATTAATTTATATATTCATCTGTAATATATAATCTTTTTAATTTATCAACTAATCGGAAGCTATTTTTAATGTAACTATCCACCTTAGGAATAATCTTAAATAATACAATATATTGTACAAATATGTAGCTAATGTGTATAGCGGATTGCCTATCGATGAAACAATAATTCTGAGAGGACAACCCGGTTTGTGAATCTTCGGCAATCCATAGACTCTCGGAAGTAATCCGTCACTGCAATATAACATTTTATGCAGTCTTTGATATAATCTTTCATTTTCCATCTAGTGAGCATAGACCTTAAAGCTGCCCTAAGTTTTCTGGTAGAATCTTTGTTAATAGGTACATGTGTGTCTGAGTTACCTAATAATGTGTTTATTTTATGTATGTATGTGTCTCTGTCCATGGCTACCGTGACGTTACCTCTGTCTGCGTGTGTGAAAATAATATTAGGATGTGCCAATATGAATTTACATGTACAATATTAGATTCCAATTTTAATAGTTGTTTATCAGTAGGAGATGTAAAAATAGGAGAAGAGATGATATTAGTCAAGATTGGAATAGAATGGTTCGTAATTTCAATTCTCCTATCGATGGGCATTCTCTGTGTGCTACTTTCAACACTCTTTATGCATTCGAAGATTATCTTATTCTTGTTATTGAAAGGAATCGCAAAATTCTCTCCCAATTGTAAAAAACATTGAATGTTATAAGGAATGGGAAAGGAAGGTAAGTTCACAAACCATCTTCGAACTTATCTTTAGAAGCAATATTCGGTCGGAAATCCAAGCAGAGGTTTAAGAAGAAGAAGAAGAAGAAGAAGAAGTAATATGAATTTCACCAATCTCATTATGAGGTTAATATTATATACATGAAAAATATTAATAAATTGATAAGATTTTGTATTATATTAATTTGCATGTGTTTACAGCCGCGTATTTACATTTAAACGTTTAACAAATAATTAACATATATCTATTTGAGGACATTATGATTTTGAATTTCAGTCAGGTAAAATTGCGGTAGTATATACTTGCAGTATGTGTGAAACAATTTGTCTCAGATGACGTACGCAATCATCCCTGCTTAGAAGGATTCCAGAGATATCACATAGACAAAAATTTGTATTTGCATCCACAATGCGGTAAGTATAGTGTGTGAAATTACTGCAGATATTAAATGGTAGATAACGTGTTTATATTATTATTTTGTAGATAATGGATCAACCATTCAAAAAAGTCTTGTTAGAAGTCAAGAGGTCATCGTCGAAGAGATCGCGCAGGAAGAAGACGAGCTAATGGAAAGAAATATAGAGGACGACAGCAGTGATAAGCCTGCCAGCGAGGAAAGTACACAATGAGGAACTTCTCATAGAGGAAGTACGGAAATGACCTTTTCTTTGGAATTTTAAATTGCACATTTCCAAAAGGAGTTCTCATGTTAAAGAGAAATTGTGGGAAGAGATTGCTGACAGCATGAAAGGTACAATACCAGGTGTACAAGTATGAAATGCGGATTTAAAAAAAAAACACGTTAAATTCGGAAGAATAATAAAAAGAGCTTTATTCAAAGTATGCTCCATTGCTAGTTACACATTTTTCCCATCTTTCGGGCAATTTGTGGATACCACGCCAGTAAAAATCTTCCCCCTTTGCCGCGAACCATTCATCGAGCCATTTTTTCACATCTTTGTACGAACCAAAGCGCTGCTCAGCAAGTGCGTGACCCATCGATGCAAACAAGTGGTAATCGGAAGGAGCCAAGTCTGATGAATAAGCCGTATGGGGTAGAACTTCCCAGCTGAGTGCTTCCAACGTGTCCCGAACCGGTTTTGCCGTATGTGATGGAGCATTGTCATGAAGAAAAATGACTTTGTGTTGTCTCTTTTGGTATTCTGGTTTTTTTTCAAGCAGCGAACGGTTCAAATCGATCAATTGTTGTTGGTAGCGTCCAGTATTAACCGTTTCACCAGGTTTTAACAGTTCATAATAGACCACACCCTTCTGGTCCCACCAAACACAGAGCATCGTCTTTCTGCCAAAGCGATTCAGTCTTGTGGTCGATGTGGATGGTGCGCCTGGGTCTACCCATGATTTTTTGCGCTTGGGATTCTCAAAATAAATCCACTTTTCATCCCCACTAACG
>NW_017304145.1:959-6591 GCF_001594115.1 Trachymyrmex septentrionalis | reverse complement strand
TTCTGAATCTTTCCCATCTCTCGTAGGCGATTGGAAACAGCTTGTTGACTAACGCTCAATTGCTCTGCGAGTTGTTTTTGTGTTTGTGAATCATCTTCGTCCAACAATGCTTGCAATTCCACATCTTCGTACCTTTTTGACGGTTTTCCGTGTTCCTTGTCTGCAACATTGAAGTCACCACTTTTAAAACGCCGAAACCATCGTTCACATGTATCCATCTTGCGATGGAGCCATGTTCACCATAAGCTTCTCGAAGTAATCGGTATGATTCAGCAGCAGTTTTTTTCAAATGAAAACAAAAAATTAATGCTGTTCGCGAATGCTCTTTGTTTAGTATAAATTTCGACATATCGAACACAGCAACACAACACTATGCACACTTTTTCAATTTATCACTCGTACGCGTCTGACACTTGTTGATGGCATTTCAAAATGGCATAACAGTCAAATCTTTATACCACACACTGCATTGATGCGCCATCTGTTTTCTCAAATCCGCATTTCATACTTGTACACCTGGTATTTTTAAATTGAGGTATGGGAGCACTGTCTGTACAAATGTATTCATCATGTTTTTATCCTTAGGAGAAATGACTATGCAAGAGATAAAAAGAAGTAGAAGTTATTATCCGATATGTTCGAGATTTCGCAAATCTCACAAACAGTCGAGTGGTTCTGCGGCTGCCAAGAAGGTTAAATGGCTTCACTTCGATAAGCTTAGTTTTTTGCATGATATGCAACGTGAAAACAAGTATGTGTAATGCATATTCATACATTTTATATATAAATGTAGTTTACAATGATAAAATTACAACTTTATGTAGTACAATGATTAAAATTACATTTTAACCGCTGTACAAACTACATTTATATAACCTTTATTTTAACCTTTCTCTTCTAATTCGAATATCTCCGATCTCTTCAACAGTTCAGATGTTTCGCAAAACAACACAGGAATATCTGTCGAGCGCAGTGACAGTATATCGCTAAATAGTGAATATATATCACGTAATAATACTTCAATTATTAATAAGTGTTAACACAAATATTGATATTAAAAATTTATTCATATAAAAAAATGTACATTTAATATGAATTTAAATTTTCTATTGGATGACATATATAAAAAGAAATTCAAACGTAAAAACGTAAATTAAAAACGTTTAAATGTACAGTTGGATATGGCGAAAAAAATATTTTTTTAAATATTATCAAATATGTATGTAGTGGTGATGAATGTCTTTTGAACTATAAATATAGTATATTTATAGTTAAAAAAAGATCCATCCACCACAACTAAATATTTGTTAAGAAATATTTTTTCCGCCATAGCCAACTACGAGTACATTACCGACGAAACCGCATCGTAATGAAAACGGTATCGTAAATCTCGATAATTCGAAAAATGCGGGCACACACTGGGTCACTTATGCGAAAAAACGCAAATAACACTGTTTACTTCGATGGCAATCTTAGACCGTCAAGGGAACTCAAACGATATCTCGGAGGCAACGTAACGTATAATCATCACTCTTATCAAACGTTCAATCAGAGCATTTGTGGTCAATTGTGTCTACGATTTCTTCGAGAAATAGATTGAAGGAAAAAATATATCTAATAATATATTGTGTGAGTCATCTCAGTTGATCGGTTATCTTTGATTCAATTATGTCATTGACTCTCACGTTGAGTGGAACAACCAGTATCCTCACACACGAGTTACTGCCCTGCTTTGGATTCAAGTAATGGTGAATACGAATTGGATCTTACGAATTTTGAAACGTATAACGCTATATCGAATGTTACTTCCACGAATAATAAATTCTATCATACTTCGATATTGACGATAAAACAATCGCGATTCCCGAAGGATCGTACGAATTGAGTGCTATAAACAGATATTTGAGAGCTGTTATTCGTCACACACGACGCTTAACAATAAAGATAATAATGACGATGACGATGATTACATCCCATATTCGACGATGACGACAACGGTAGTAATCATAAAGAAGAAATACTGATTCTTCGAGCCAATGAGAATACTATGAGAAGCGAGATCAAATACTCGTATACACATTTGTTAACATTAAATAAACGTTTTTCTCAATGTAATCTTACATATATTGTAAATAAAGCCGGCAGCATGATGCTTGTTTTCTTGTTGGATTGTTAGCTGGATTCTTGCCACCGTATTGGTTGGCCATGCAACTTTTGCGTGAGACGAGAGTGAACGATCAGTAGAAGAAAATAAAATAATGTTACGATAAAAAAAAATAAAATAGGTAATGTTAAATAAATAATAATGTTATATATTTCTACATGTTCAATAAATAATGTTACTAAGATATTATGCGAATACGAAAATCATTTATTTGTGCTTATTACATTGCCACGATACTGATCCTTCATTACAAAAATAATCGTAGAATTTATCATGTATTTTTATGCAATTTCGGGCACTTGTGTTGGTTCCACAATTAATGATATCTTGAAAAGCGCATTCATTATTCTCAAGTACCTGGTTGGAAACTATTTAAATCTTCGCTTTCATCGTCGATCATATTTGTGGGGGGACATACACATTTTTTTAAATGTCTTCTTTTCGGAGCTAGTTTTGCAGATGCTTGCACTATTAATTTAGTAATTTCTGGCTGATCAATAATTTATGAAATACTCGCCACTGACTCGCTAAAATACTAAACGTATTTTCGATGATTTTTCTTGCACGACTTAATCGATAGTTAAAAATATCATTCATCAGAGTCAATCCAATCCTGCCTGGGTAGGGCTGAAGCAAATATGGTTTTAAGAGGAAAGCCTCCGGCAGCTGTTGGAGGTGAATTTTACCATTCTGTCATGTGGGAGACGCTGGTTTCGATACATTCGTGCGTTGAGAATCAAAATTTCTCCCTATGATGCTATCTCCAAAAATTTCGCCATCACTTCGTTAGCTGTATGTTACAATGTCCACAAATTGGAAAATGTATTGCAAAAGTTTGCATCGCAAATACCCAATAGAACAATGCTGTGTGATTGTTTATAATTATAATAGGTAGAACCGGCATTGTTGGGACACTGAAATAATATCGAATGATTATATCAAGTAATGACAAAGCAGTGTGATAGATTTTTAAAGTATTGTATTTTGGGTAAAGAGTGTTTATATCTTATGAAGGATATCATTAATTCTTATTACTTTGAGCTGGTTCTACATTAGTTGCAAGCCAATCGCAAGTTTGTTGCAACAGCCAATCTCAAGCTTGCATTTTGAAATCAACGCTTCAGATTGGCTGTCGCAACAAATTTGCGATCGGCTTGCAACTAAAGTAGAACTGGCTTTAGGGATAAATATTTCTAAAAAAAAAATAAACTTGTACAGTTACGTGTTTGCCATCGATAGTTCCAATGCAGAGGGCAAAATTTGTTACATCGTCGAAATTCTGCGCAATATTTAACCATTCTGTTTTAGTTAATGCAGGTGATAAAACTAGCGACCTAAGGTATCCTAGATCGCTTTGCACGTCTCTCGAATTATGTTGGTTGTTGTATTAACTCGTACAAGATATTGGTATAACATCGATGACATCGAATCACCTGATGCAAGATATCTGAAACATTGGAAGTATAGAAGCAAACATTTGACATATTTTTGTACTATTACATATTACGTATAATAAAAAGTAACACACCTTAATCATTAACGCTAAACGTTCTTTGCGAGTCTTATGCACTCTCGAATAATCGTTTATTTTTTGCAATTGTGGTCCAATTAATGTCAACAATTCTTCGAATTGCTTTGCCGACATTCGAAAATAGTTATGGAAATGTATGCTATCTTCTTCGAATGTCAATTTAGGGATAGGTACATAAAAAAAGGTCTTGACAATCTTTTAAGTATGGAACTATCCAGTACTGTTTCTTTTTGTAGTCCCGCTTCACTTGTGTTCTTTGCAACCCCAACATTACAGCAGTTGAAATCATTATCCGTCGCTTCTTGACTGTTCTTGCTACCGCTCTTCCTAAAATATTTGCACACTTAACGGAATATATCCCGCTCGAACGTATTGTCATTTTCACCAATTTTTATTGCTTTCTACTGTACATATACTGACCGCCATTAAAGTCGCTAGCAATTTGTCGTCACATGAATAGGTATCGGCAGCAAAGCAATGGATATTTAGCGCTGTATGAATTTGTACCTTAAGACTAATGGCAGAAAAGAGAGAACAAGATGTAAATAGAGACTCTCAATCAGAGTCTTGCTATAAGGCGAATGGGCAAAATTCTACGAGAAAGAAGGATATAGATCCTCTTTCTTCTTCAAATAGATTCAAAGAAGAAAGAGGACGAATGTATATTCTTCTCTCGTAGGATTTTGGCCACTTGAAATGTCGGACGACTCTATCAAATATTGGTAAAATTGCAAAATATTTTCCCCTGTATTGATGGAAGTTGCTTTAAAATATTATACAATGATGAGTTCTTCTGTAGCGTTTGAGAGTTGTTTCAGCTATCAACAATGTAGTTACTGACAAGAGAAGTAGATTAACGAGTCGTCATATAAATGAAGCTGTTTTCCTTACATATTTTACAAAAAATATGTTTAAATAATATTACGAAGTAATCCAAAGATTTATTATAGTTTATATGTTCATACATATACAGTATATGTTATTTAGTTTCAATATTTCAAAGATTCAAAGTTTATATACTTAAAAGATGTGTAATTTATTTAAAAAATATTGAATATATGATTTATAAAAGTATGTTTTTCTGATTCATACAACTATGTTTAAAAATATGTTTTTATTATTAAAAAAATAATTATTAAATACTTTTCCACCACAATTACATTTCTTAACTTTTATTTTTTTTTTGTTTTTGAACCAATATTGAGGGCTAGTGATTAATTTAATTAGTTATTATGACATAAAGGAAGGAGTTTCATTTATTATTTGTAATTTGTAATAGGGACTGAGACTATAAATAAACGAAGTTTTTTCTAGTTTCCTACATCAAATGATCAAATATCAAATATTACATTTTCGTTCGTAAGCTTTAAAAAAAATGGCGTTTTTTTGGAAATTCGTTGTGCGATATATTCGATATAATGTCATTTGGAATGAATATAAATATAGTTTTAAAATATCTGAATATATTCATAGTCGATATTTTTACTCGATATTGACATGTCTAATTTGTATAAATGTAATTTTGTGATCAATTATGTATCAGAGCTTCTTGAAACGCTCTCTGCAAAATACATGTTTGCATCTGAAGATATATTTAAAGATATATCTGAAGATATATGTCACAGTCAAAGTGTTTATTTAATAAAAATATACTTATTGTAACTTGATGTTAGTATATATAATACATTGACCAATAAGTGTATATTTACTAAAACACTTTGAATATGATATACTTATATACGTTTCATAAACGTATAGCATATGAAAATTATGCATATGATTATTAACCGTGTAATGTATGTTTTACATATATGTATAACATACAATATATATTATATAAAGTGTCCAAAAAGACCCCGGATTTATGAGATGAACATAAAGATGACTATAACTAATTGTGAAGGAATATGAATTATACGAGTATATAAGTGTTCGTG
>NW_017304145.1:472-860 GCF_001594115.1 Trachymyrmex septentrionalis | reverse complement strand
CCCTTCCCCTTCCCTCCTCTCACCCTCCGTCCCTCCCTCTCTTTCCCTCCCCCCTCTCTCCCCCCTTCCCTTTTTCTCTGTCGCTTGCTCGCTCTTGCTCTCTTCCTGTTTGTCTTTAATTAAAGATCACTTTCGTTCCTAATTTTACTTTAATTTTATATTAAAATTAAAATCTGTGTTAGCATAATAACCGCTAGTCTCGGGGAAGGAAAACTAGTTGCAGTAGTGATCCCCGGGGTGGGTGGGTCCCAATCACCACGACACAGCGCGTCCTCGGGTTGCGGATAGAGGAAAAGCCTCGCTATCTCGGTTGAGGATAGAGGTTAGCTGCGAATAAATTGAATAAGCAGTCGCGGACAGCCGATTGGAATGGTCCTCCTGTTTGGGG
>NW_017304145.1:0-263 GCF_001594115.1 Trachymyrmex septentrionalis | reverse complement strand
GGGGCGTTTCAATCGATGGTCGGGGAGGTCGAAAGGTACGGGGTAGAAGTTGTCGCGGTGCAAGAAACAAGATGGGCCGGGGAAGGTTCGCTTAATGCGGGTTCGTACACGCTTCACTATGGAGGGTCGGAGATCCATAGTCTTGGCACCGGTTTTACGATTAAGGGGGGACATCTGAGTAAAAATTTTGAAAAAAATCTAAAAATTTTTTTTTCTCTTAAAAAATGCTTTAGGGTCTTAAAAATAATATACCATAAGATAGA
>NW_017304144.1:0-440 GCF_001594115.1 Trachymyrmex septentrionalis | reverse complement strand
TTCAGTGTTGCCTGATAATGAATGCTACTTATCAAAAAACATTGTTTCAACGTTATAATTACGACATTTGCTTCATTTTTCACTGACTTATCAATTCACCCTCGTAATGCAAGCGAATTAATTATATATATATATATAATCATGTACCTTGTCAATATCGATAAAAGTGTTAAGAATCCATTAATAGAAAAGAGAGAAAACACAGGTAGATGGTAATCTATATCGCACAATGGTTTTTTTCAAAAATTTTTAAGCAAATTTGCAAGAGTAGCGAACAACTGACTTCCACAAAATCGAATGACGCAATGTCGAAAAGGAAAATACTAATCGAGAATGGAAAACGGCAAAAAAGGAGGAGGAAAAGACTCCATGTTATGTTGTCTGTTTATTCCGTGTTTCTGTTTTTTTAATGTATACTATTTCAGATATTAATCTTTTAT
>NW_017304143.1:8769-12204 GCF_001594115.1 Trachymyrmex septentrionalis | reverse complement strand
TTTTTAGCTAAAGTTCTTGCACAGTTCATCTTTCTTCCTTTTCTCTCTACATTAGAGAGAAAAAGAGAACAGATGAACTGTGCAAATTCAGCTGAAAAGAACAGGCCTAATGTGCTCATGTATTCATGAGCTTATAGTGTATACCTTAGATGAATCAGTCACATGTTTTAACAAAAGATTCGAATTTGATTCTTGTACATTTTTTTTTAATTGCGCTGAGAGAGAAAAATTATTTATGTAATTAATCTATGAAAGACAGACAATTAATTACATATAAAAATAATGATTACAATTATAAATATAGTGAAGTTGAATTTATCATTTTTAAGGAATTTCAAAATATTATTTTCAAAATTCAACTTTTTAATTTTTTTTGAGCATCTTTTAATCTGTGCCTCAGATTTTTGTTGTCATTGATAAGTTGATTTTTTGTTAAAGAAGAATTATTGTCTGATGACTCATCAGATTCAGTTTCATATGCATTTTTTTGAAAAATTACTATCAAAATATAGCATATTCATGTAAGAAGCGGAATTAATTTTTTTTATACTCACATAATTTTTTGTTTAATCCTTGTATTCTTTGAATTTCTTTTTTTCTGCTTTAATTTCTGCTGACTTGGTTATTAGTATCTTGAACTCTAAATAAAATTTATAAATGAATTTTATTAAGTGCACGCGTATATATATGCATTGAAATTAATAGATATAATTTTTTACTCGTGACAACAAAAATCTTTATTTTATCCTGCCTTTTTTCCTGGATGCTTCTTGTCTGTATCCGTTATTTCGTCAAAAATTTTCTTTACTAATTTATGACGATCACTTTTCTCAGACTTTAACACACTAAATTTTTTTATATTCATTTTTTCATTGGTGCCATAGCCTGCCATTCTGCAAACATAATTATTTTTAAAACTACATAGGAATTGTATAATTCCTGATAAAAATGTCGAGTGTATAATAACTGCATGTTAGTATCATAATAATAATCTGAATAATAATCATTTTTTCCTCATAAAAGATTATACATATATCAATACAATATATGAAAACTAAAGACATAGAGAATGGACTGCAAGATCCATAAAGTAGTATTCAACCAAATATGGTTGACAATAATGAGAGAGAGGGACCATGGAAGACAGCCCCAATCTCCTTTTCATTCTCTCTCTCATTACATCATTAAATGGAAAGAGATAGTAGGTTTGTTCATGTCGCATGCTTCAACATTAATTTTTAATATGGTCTTATACCATAGCTCCTATTCACTCCACGCGCTTGAGTGAGTATGCCTTATAGTAGGAGCATATTGCAGTATATTGAAATTTGCGACGTAAACCAATCTACAGATTGGCCATTTTTCACGGCCTCTTTCTCACTTTTATCGATAATTTTGATACACGGATCGCGCGGGTAATCCATTCTCTATATCTTTGGTGAAAATTTCTTACTTTAAAAATGAAAACTAACCTCCGCGTGTATTGATACTGTATACAAATTGATGTTTTTTTCTCAAGGATATCGTCTCTGTTTTCTTTATAGCTTTTTTAAGACCCCCAGTAATCGGCCATCGTAATGAAACTTCTGTTATCTTTCCAATTATTTCCTCTAATTCTTCATCAGATAAAACTCGATTCAACCATTTTCTGGATTCAATGGCAATTTTCTCTTTTTCATTTACAAAGTCAACGAGTATATAATTATTACAATCATCACACATTTTTGTGTATAAATTTCACTACACACGTACCGCACTTCACAAGTGTGATAAGTCCCAAAAGCGCGCGAACATCTACGAGGCATGTCACACGAGCGAGCATTCGCGCGCGTGCGCGTCCACCATATTTAATGGAAAACATGATTATGAAATAGAGTGAAAAAGTAACAAGCTTTTTTTCTTAGGGCGGTATTCATAGTCAATTCTTATTATATTCAAGACCGTCTTAAAGTGTTTTGAGGTGTTACGAACAAATGAGAGGGCTACATTAGCGACTTAAGACGGTTCTTAAAATAAAAATCGATTATGGATTATACCAGTCTTACTATCGCTTTCGTTCTCTGAATATGGCGGAACTAATAAAAAATTGTCACTCTTTCTAATATTATCCTCCCAGCATAACAACAAAGAATGCGTTCCACTTAACGTCCGCAACACTCTCGAGTATCATTTCATCTTCATTATAATCGAATGTCAAACAAAGTTTGCACCCAAAGTCTACAAGTTATAGTGGTCATATACGGTTTTAAGTCATAGAAAATTAACAATGCAATCACAGTTGAATATGAGAAGAATAATCGACTTATATATATATGATTGCTCAATTTTCTATATAATACCGCCCGTATAATTGTTGCCGCCACCTTTCGCTGTGTTCCGTGTTATTCATTACGACTATATGTACACTACAGGTTGCATTCTATGTACAATATTATATATTATGTTGTCTCTTATAACTGTTATGGTTATATAGCCTGTTGAGGCCGGGTGAATATACAAGGTCAGCGCGGACTGGAAAGAGTCGGTTTTAAATGAGCGACGGAGGAGACTAGTAAAATACGTGTGTTCACGGCCGCGTGTCGTACCGAAGAGAGCGTACCGCTCGGCGGTACGGGAAAAGAGGGAATCGCCATCGTAGCGCAGATGGCGATCGATATCGACCTATCGATTTGGGTAAATCGCGATCTCACCAACATAACCACTAATAGCTATTTAAAAGCAATGTAATAAATACAATACTATAATAAGAGCAAAAATTAATTTTGTGTAATTCTTAATTATTATTGTAGTTATATAAAGGATGTCTCAAAATGATCTGACATTTTAAATTGCGCGCCATTTTTTTTGCAGCGAACGTAACGTACTAACCTTTAACAACTGGCATCAGGAAGTATTGAGGTTTAGTCATGGAGAATTACACGATCGAGCAACGCATAGAAATTGTGAAAATCCACTACAAATATGGTGAACATTTTGCAGAGACGGTTCGAAAAGTCCGCACGTCTTTTGGTCATCATAACGCACCATCTCACAATACTGTGGTGAATTTAATAGAAAAATTTGAGGTTAGTGGCTCACTTTTAACCGCGAAAAGCAGTGGCCGTTCTCGTACTGGTCCGTCGAATGAAAACATAGCCACAGTGAGTGCGAGTGTTGACGAAAGTCCTTCCACCTCGACACATTCGCCATCGTGCTCAGCAATTGGACATTTCAAGATCCTCTGTGCAGCGAATTTTGACGAAAGATCTGCATTTACGTGCTTACAAGATCCAATTGACACAAGAACTGCAACCAGCAGACCATGCGCAGCGCCGTACATTCGCCAATTGGATATTGGAGCATCAACAAATCGATGGTGATTTTTCGAAGAAAATCATCTTCAGCGATGAGGCGCATTTTCAACTTAATGGGTACGTGAATAAACAAAACTGTCGA
>NW_017304143.1:407-2309 GCF_001594115.1 Trachymyrmex septentrionalis | reverse complement strand
GGGGTGTCCGCTGAGAGAGAGTGACGTCATAGAGGGAGAGAGAGGGGAATGACTAAACGAGGTGATGACATTACAGGGGGACGGGGATGACGTCACAGGAGGTGACGTTACTAAACAAGGGAGTGACATCACAGGGGAGAAGGAAAATGACGTCATAGTGGGTGACGTCGCAGAGATGGCGGTGCGGGGGACGAGGATGTCCCAGGTGCGGGAAATTACGTAGCGGAAAATTACATAGCGAAGGTGTGCGGAAACTTGTGTGATGAAGACGTGGCGCGGGTCAATGATCGCCGAGCGTAGTCCGCTGCCGTCGTCGGTCCCTACTGCCGCCTTCGAGCACGGTCCGCCGCCGATCCCCGCCGTCGTTTCCGGGCGCGGTCCGCCGCCGACCCCCGTCGCCGCCGCCGGACGCGGTCCGTCGGTCCCCACCTCGCGCTATACTTACTATGTATACTTACCATCTCTCAAATGTCGCCGTCTTCTTCTTATGTAATCTTTCCTTCAATGTTTATTACATGCGATTATTCATGCAGAAATATTTTTTATTCTGCCGAATTATATTATTATTTTAGAGAGCGCGATGATACGGTCGCGTGCGATGGTATCACGTGTGATGATACGCGCGTAATACGATACCGCGAAGAAGGAACGATTAATTGCAGATACAGAGATATTTTTTATTGTAAACATTTATTTTTCATGTAATGCATTATATACAGTATTATTCACAGCATATACTATCAATTCGCATTCAATATATGAATTTTTATAGTAAATCTTACGTAAAGTATTTATAGCATTGTTATTGTTATTTGTACAGTTTTGACGTAAATAAGATACCAAATATTTAGATTTATCGTTTTTAATATTAGTATGTTGACACAAATTGAAATATATGTGCTCGACACATTGTTCGAGTTTAAGTATAAAAAGTATATTCTTTAAAAAAGAAGAGCATTCTAATGTTGTTTACTAAGTTAATTGTAAGAATTGTAATCATTCTTATGTGGGTCAGACTAAAAGGAAGTTGAAGACTGAAAGAACATATGAAAAATTTAGACAAATCTTCGAATTCCTTGTCTGTTATTTCATGTCATAGACTGGACAATGATTATGATATTGATTGGGAAAACTCCAGAATTCTAGATTCAGGATGTTCTTATTATAAAAGGTTAGTTTCGGAAATGATACATTAAACGGCAAAAAATGGCTCAAATAAACAGAGTGACACCGAACGTTTTCCCGAAATTTATCTCCCACTCATTGGGAATAGTTTCTCTCCCCATATTTCTTCTTCCTTATTTCGTTTCCTTTCCTTTCCTCTCATAATATAAATAGATTCCGGTTTGGACGGTTTTTGTCACAAATAATTTTTATTATCGTACTAAAAGTTTTTACATATTCTGGTTCGTACTGATGAGCTTTTGTGCTATAAGATACGTGGTAAGTTTTGATTTTTCACAATTTCAAATTAATTTTTCTGCGAACTTTTATAGTATTGATTATGTTTTAAAAATAAAGAAAAGATTTTTTGTTTTATAATAGAACTTGGAAATTCCGTATCTTTACACGAAAGTTCTGATCATTTCTTAAGAAAAATATAAATTGCAATAGATTAGTTTTTATTAGAAGATTGTAATAGCTTTTTTGACTTCTTTTCATACTGTTTTTTAAATCATAAGCAAGAAGAAATTATTTTAACTTCTAAGTGCGATCATTGTGACTGTAATGGCATGTACCTTTTGCCTATTAATTTCTTTATGTAATTTTTAATTTAACATCCGACTTGCGTTTTAGTTTGTAAGACTTTCAATTTTGTCATCTTATTATGTATTAAGACTTTAAATACAAAGCGCCCTCGCGGTCCGTGTGTTAAGATGTTGAACTACTATCTAATATACA
>NW_017304143.1:0-307 GCF_001594115.1 Trachymyrmex septentrionalis | reverse complement strand
ATTGAATGTATATTAGATAGTAGTTCAATATCTTAACACACGGACCGCGAGGGCGCTTTGTATTTAAAGTCTTAATATTTATAGAGACGGTCTTGTTTCCAATCATATTGTTTATTATGTATTGATGATGGTCAAATCTTGACCGAAACGTTTATTTATTTATTTGGAATTTTAAATACATGACTTGTTTACATCTATCATTATCTTTCGATGACGTAAATGACTGCATCAATTGATGGATATCTGCCCGTTTTTCGATGAACGCCATCCACGTAGCATGCAGCAGGATGATGCGGTTGCTTCGGAT
>NW_017304142.1:0-381 GCF_001594115.1 Trachymyrmex septentrionalis | reverse complement strand
TCTGGCATGATAGACCAGTGCGCTGTCTACCATGCCATACTCGCGTTCATAATATATATTTAAACCTTGATTTGTATGTATTTATTTTGAATGTAGTTATTATTAATTAATTATTATTATAATTCAACAAATAATAATATTACTACTATTATTTGTTGAAATTTAATCGAATCTGAAACAAAAAATCCTAAAGTTTACGTCCTTATAACCTCTATAATGGTGACATGTAAACGTATATTTACGTATATTTATTTTTGGGAGGAAAGAAAAGATTTGGATTGGTTGATTCGCTTATTCACTATATGTTATGCGTTATGCAAAAATCTGTGTCACAGTTTTTAGGACATCGAGTAATAATTTTTTATTGGTTCCGCCATATTC
>NW_017304141.1:0-219 GCF_001594115.1 Trachymyrmex septentrionalis | reverse complement strand
TATGTTACCAAATGTTTATGTTAGCGTTCTTCAATTACTTCCGGGCCCTTGGGGCCCTTTTTACCGTCAAAAATATGCGCATATTTTCGATGGTAAAAAGGACCCTAAAGGCCCGGAAGTAATTGAAGAACGCTAACATAAACATTTGGTAACATACATTATTAAATTCATGATTTTTTAGTACATAAATGTTCCATAAATAAATATGCATACTTGTAA
>NW_017304140.1:4397-5632 GCF_001594115.1 Trachymyrmex septentrionalis | reverse complement strand
GTTACATGTTGTAATAAAAATATAACATAATGTATAATGGCCGAATAATAAATCAGTCAATCAAATTCATATCTAGTAGCAGAATTTTCTCTCTAACGTCTTATCGATATCGTTAGTTAACGATATAGAAATAATGGTGGTTGATTAATAAAAAAATTGTATATTAATTATTAATACTATTTTATCGGTGATAATATATATGTATGATAAGTTTGATAAATTTTCATAAGATGATGTCACAATCCATTTGACGTGACGCCCGAAAAGTTCCATTCTTTAAACACCTTCACGTCAAATTTCAGAAATGATGTATTGTTTACATTCGGTAATTGTTTGAAGCACATAATTTAGAAGTTGTCACAAAAATGAAACAAAACGAATTCTGTGTAGTTCACACGAATTAGATTCAAATTTGGGAACAGGAAAAAATTGCACAGTGCCAAATCCAGAGACTAAGATGGATGAGGAATCAATTTGAAGCCCAATTCGTGTAAATTTCACGGAAATGTTTTTTTTTTTGTCATTTTTGGCAATTGTTAAATCGTCTATTTGAAACGACTGCGAATATGATAAGTGTTATTTCTGGTTGAAATTTGGCCTGGAGAATAGAACTTTTTTAGCTACACGTCACTAAATAGATTGTGACGTGATACTATATTTCATAGAAATTTACTAAACTTTATCAAGCAATTCTCGTAATATACAAAATGTACATTTTCTGTATAGGGTGTCCCACAATTCGTAATCAAAATTTTAAAACATATTCCTGACTTAAAAGTAAGACAAAAATCATAATATCAAGGCTGTAATAGTTTTTAAATTAATAGCAGTTAAAGTTATATAACTAGTCACAGAGCTGACATTTCGCGCACTTAGAGAGCGATGTAATTCTTATTTATATATCCATGAGTATTATGTATCCAAGAACCAATCGCTCGATGAGCAAGTTATATTCCGAAACTTATTGAAAAAAAAGTGTTGCAACCTTTCTGTGACCGGCTGTGCATCACACAAGCGGATGTTCGTACGCCTATGTAATATATTCACTCCATGTGAGATTAAAGTAATAACGTATGTATAAACATACAATAATATTGAAATACTTCACTAATCATGTTTAAATATAGAAAATAAAATTACATATGCAATGCATATGTAATTATTTTTATATTTATATATAAAGCAAACATTGACCTCAGGTGACAGCTATATGAGCTAAACTCTCACAGCACAAA
>NW_017304140.1:1999-3360 GCF_001594115.1 Trachymyrmex septentrionalis | reverse complement strand
TCGCACGCAACAAATTTTTTATTGATAAGAAATTTGTATTTATTTATTTATTGTGATAATTACTTAGAATATGGGCTTTGCCACAAAATTTGATAAAAATATACATATTCATTTGACACGTTTTCACTCAAGATAAAAGAATCTGGCAGAAAAACGTGGTATATGCTTCATGAAGCAAATTATTAAATATAGAGTTAGACTTTACGAGTTACGTTCGAAAACATCATCCGAGTGCTCTTATGTATCATTTTATTCTTGTGTGTTTAACACTGGATAATAAGATAATACACGGGACCACTCGGGTGACGTTTACATTATGCAGCTCTAATAACTGTAATTTAGGTAAAGAAAACTTGTTTTCTTAACCTGAATAAATGCTTAAGACAGATTGTCTCATTTTTCTATATTCTCTCATTTCGAATGAAAATTAACGCGTCGAATGAATATATTTTTATCGAGTTTTGTAATGACATCCATATTCTAAAGCTACATTCCAAAACGTTCTCTCCGAGGAAAATTTTACTCAAAATACTATAGTATAGGTACGTTACATGTCTTATATATTTTGAATAAAATTTTCCTCGGAAAGGATGTTTCGGAATGTAGCTTAAGTAAATACCTTTATTATATTTACATCCTGCTTCCATGTTTAAATCTTTGCGTAAGAGTGATGTCGCTAAAAATTGGATTAATTCAACTTTTCGACAGTGTCGCTGGCGATAAGAAAGTGGACAAATTGAGGGAGAATTGAGTCACGTGATCATTTATCGTTGCGACAAGCGACATCATGAAATTATACCTTCTTTCTAGGTCCGTCAAGATGAAACATTAAAAAAATTTCGTCGTGTCCAATACTATATGTCGATGGTTAGAATCAACAGTGTCACATGACAGTACATACAGGAGTACATTACCAAACTTAACTCTGTCAACTCCGAATATCTTTTATCCTTGTTGAATATTTGGTGAACAGCAAGGATAAAAGTAACGAGTTAAATAGTTACCGTTACTAAAAAAAATGTAATTGCGTTACCATGAACATTACTCATAAAAAGATATAACACTGTTAGC
Source organism: Trachymyrmex septentrionalis (assembly GCF_001594115.1). NCBI lineage: Eukaryota > Metazoa > Arthropoda > Insecta > Hymenoptera > Formicidae > Trachymyrmex > Trachymyrmex septentrionalis. The sequence continues at coordinate 2,289 of NW_017304140.1, read as the reverse complement.
TATTCGTTACCGAAAAAAGTAATTGTAACGGTAATGACGTTACACACAAATAACGTTTTACTTGCCAATCCTACAGTAATACGAGTATAATCAATATTATAATTTCAAACTCAACAATGTAACTTGCAACAATGTAACTTACAACGTATATTATATTCAAGGATGGACAAAATCATTAAAGTATTTGAAATACAAAATACAAAATACTTTGATGTGCATCGCTGAAATACAAAACACAAAATGCAAATTGTATTTCAAATATAAGTATTTGAAAAATGTCCAGTCCTGCT
>NW_017304140.1:1371-1899 GCF_001594115.1 Trachymyrmex septentrionalis | reverse complement strand
TTATATTGATGAAAATGAAATTATAACATTGATGTTATGTTACTGTTGGTTAGTGTTGATTGACTGGTGTTGTGAGTTGCATTTTGTTGATTAATCAAATGGTTTTAAACTGTGTTTATATAAACTGAAACGCTTAGAATAAAATTACATACCTTGTAGCTGTTTTCAACCATTCATCTATTAAATTTCTTTCCGTCTTAACACCCATCATGGTATCTTTACACATATAAAAATAACATATAAAAGAAACTTTTGAATCAATATGTTGACTATGTAGAGTTTTTTAGAAACAAAAAATAATTATTTATTTGTCAACTAAATTCGGAAAAAGTTATGAAAATCGAGAATTTATTATTAATTGCTGAAAGTCATAAAATGTTTTTTTAAGATTTGTAAATACTTGTATACTTGATATGTCTCTAAAATTAATTATGTATTGAAAAATATGTAGTAAATGTGTGTGTGTGTGTGTGTGTGTGTGTGTGTGTGTGTGTGTGTGTGTGTGTGTGTGTGTGTGTGTGTGTGTGT
>NW_017304140.1:0-939 GCF_001594115.1 Trachymyrmex septentrionalis | reverse complement strand
TATAATTATACATAAATAATTTTTTTACATTTCTTCAAACTTGATTTTTTTTCTATTTAAAACAAATAGTGCGAAAATTACCTTTTTAATTATTTTTAATGTTTCCACATTACTATTATTATTTCTATTACACTAAAAAATAATTTTACAAAAGAAAAAAGGATGTATAAACATGTATGGATATATTTCATATATCATTATACATGTTTATGAATATTTATGCATGTTTATGCATGTTTATACATATTTATACATATTCATGCATGAACAATTTTTTACTGGGTTCGCACTAGTTTTCCAACAATGTACGAAGTTATCCGAAGAATACCGAGTGAATCATATAGAGAACTAGATAGAGAACTAATCAGAAGTTGTGCCCGCTTTCGCCAAAATTATAGAATCTCTAGGGCCGGAATTCATAATCCGTTCTTAATCTCAAGACAATCTCAAGCAATATTTTAAGATGCTAATACGGCTCTATAATTGGTTCATGGCATCTTAAGCATTAGTTTTAAGATCTCGAATCTTGAGCAACATCTATGGATTCCGCTTTAGGTGAACTTCAACTTTCGCGTCCTACGTCCTACGTATTGCGGTCTGCGACTTATTACAATCTGAAGTACGTTTCACTAACGCAAGGTTTACAATATAAAAATTATAATAGTTGTAAGGTCTTAAGTCATAGAAAACTGATCAATCATAGTCGATTATTTTTTTGATAGTAGACTCATTGGTTAATTTTCTATAACCGCTACGACTTCTACTGTAGATCCTGAGTTACGATCTGTGACCCGCATTTTACGTCTTAAGGTCATTCTACATTATTCGCATCGCAGCATCGTAAGCGTTGCGATCCAATCAAGCAATAACTCGACTCTGATTGGACCGCAATGCTAATTGTGACACGCTGCGATGCAATAATGTAGAACCAGTTTTACG
>NW_017304139.1:532-1011 GCF_001594115.1 Trachymyrmex septentrionalis | reverse complement strand
TATTTTGTGCCGACAAGTTCAATTCACAATGATCGTTATTCTTCTCGTAAGCCTTCTTTGCCTGTTCTAAAAGACTTTGCGCCGTCTGATTGCCCGTCTTCTCCACCACTTGTGAAAAATAACCATTTGATTTGTCGTGTAATAGCTCATATAGGCAACCAAATTCCTATTCACATGATAATTCTAATTATCAAATGCATATAAAGACTCTTCTTCAGGATATTACAAAATTTTCCAAAAAAGCTCGTCGATTATTCTTTGTATACGTAACATTGAATTTTCAGGAAAAAGTATAGTGTTAATAATAAAAAATCAATTTCAAATTTTCTAGATAGTTTGAAGTAAATTTTCTCTCTAAAGGGTAAAAATTAAGTTGGTCTTGAATAAGAATAACTCAATATTCAATCTTAAAGAATAAAATTTTACTTTTTAGAATGAATTTTATTCTAAACATATTTCAAAAATTGAACTGATCATGT
>NW_017304139.1:0-432 GCF_001594115.1 Trachymyrmex septentrionalis | reverse complement strand
TAAATTTTCTCTCTAAAGGGTAAAAATTAAGTTGGTCTTGAATAAGAATAACTCAATATTCAATCTTAAAGAATAAAATTTTACTTTTTAGAATGAATTTTATTCTAAACATATTTCAAAAATTGAACTGATCATGTTATTAATCAAAATTATTATGAACAAACTTTTTAGATAGTTACATAAAAAATTATATCTCCTAATTTTGTTTTACAAAATCAATATTCTTCTTAACCCATTCACTTTAATTGTTAAAACGGAAAAATCTACCACGGTAGAACCATTCTCCATTACAATGATCCGATTGCTATCTGTAATATAAATCGTATTCAAACGATGTGCAATCGTTATAACGGTGCATTCTTTAAAATTAATTCTTATTGTATCTTGAATTAAAGCATCCGTGCTAGAAATAGAGTTTCAAATTTTGGAATG
>NW_017304138.1:0-483 GCF_001594115.1 Trachymyrmex septentrionalis | reverse complement strand
CATATGTCAAATTATTTACCATAAGGTATAGTAAAATTAAAACATTACTAATTATTTATAACTAAAATTATAAGCACAAGCAATAATTTCGCAACATTAAAATTACAAATATCAAAGTTTTCTTCCAAACGTAATCTTTTGAGTACAAAGTTTTAAGTTTTATTAAAAATTTTCATATTGTATAAAAACAATTTCAGATAAACGAAACAGTAGCAATTCTTCATAAATTGTCCAATTATAATCTCGATGAAGAGTTACGTGACCTGGTAAATAATGATAAGATTTTATGTAGAATTCTAATTATTGTATGCGTAATTTTACCAGCGCTCATAGAAGTTCGGGCATGTGCATAAATTTCATCGATTATGTAAAAATTTGGATAATATAAAACAGCAATTGTGTTATTCATTTTTGTTATATGTATGATTTGTCAAACATCCGTTTTCGTTTATTATTAAAACACCAATTATGTTATCTGTATAC
>NW_017304137.1:0-225 GCF_001594115.1 Trachymyrmex septentrionalis | reverse complement strand
GATAAGGTTCGCCTATTTGACACTTGGTTCCAATATCTAACCCAACGGTTCTGTCCCGAATGGGTTATTAGTTTAAAATGTTATTTGGCTTGTCGCTACCGTAACGGAAGGTCTACTGGTCACTAATTTTTTGTGATGACGATAGTTTCTAAAAAGTTTTTAGAAACTAGTCTTAAAGTTTAGTCGAAGAAAAGAACCGTGGAATCCGGACTTACATATATGAAT
>NW_017304136.1:1669743-1688927 GCF_001594115.1 Trachymyrmex septentrionalis | reverse complement strand
AAAATATACTATTTAAAAAATTATACAAAAAGATCTAAGAAATTGATAAAGATAATAAGGTATTACGTCATAAATATTTTAGCAGAAACGGAACGTAAATTAAACGATATATTAAAATTACAAATATGTAAATTTACAACGCCTCTGTTATAGATATGCAAATAGGACTTTATATACAGCAGAAATTATTCAATCGTTTCTTAGAGATTTATGAAGATATCATGAGAGATTGCAAATATTCGCCAAAATTAGCCCATCCACCTATCAAAGTAAGCATATTTTATAATTAGTTATTATTTCAGTGACCACGTCCTTTATTGTAAAGGATAGTCCTTTATTTTAGATAGTTATCCTTTAGATTTATTTGTTTCTTCAAAACTCAATTTTGTCCTTTACTTTCCAATATTATCCTTTATTTTGACATTACAAGAAATTTTTTTCTAACTAGCGTTCCAATGTCTACATATAATATTATATTAATGAGTAAATTTTTATAGAAAATATTTTACAGTTTTATATAGATAAATACAATTTGTTTTTGTTAATTATATTTTTTAATTTTTTAAATTCAAACTAGAATTGTTTTCATTTTTTATTATTTTAAACTTTTTATTATTTCAGATTAAAGATTTGTTCCAATATAATCGAAATCAGTTTCAAACTATCAGAAAATTGCATATTATCTCAATTTTGATTATTAGCACTGTGCAATAAAATTCTATTATATATTGCACAGATTCTTGACAATCAAACTGGTTTGAAAATATGCAGGAAGAAAGCTCTAAAATTTTCAGATTTGTCCTTTATTTTTTTAAAGAAAATATGATCACCATAGTTATTATTGACTCCACGGAGAGAATAATTTTGTTGAAGTATCCAAAAATTTAATTAGATACAGATCTAAAAATAATTTTGTTTAAACATTAAAATTTTTAGGTTTTTATACTTGATTCCTACCTAAAAATGTTGATCGTCTAACAAAATTGTTTTCAAATCTATTATATATCTAGCGAAATACAATATTTGAATACTTCAGCAAAATCATTTTCTCTCTCTCTCTCTCTCTCTCTCTCTCTCACGCTCTCTCTCTCTCTCTCTATTATGAAGAACTAAAATAAAAAAATAAAATTATATTTTTTTTAAGTTTGAAGAACCTATTTATGGTACGACCGATTTGAGGTATTCAGATTACATGGCACCAAGTTTCATGCTAACGTAAGCGAAAATCAATTTAACTGAATTAGATGAAATTAATTGTTGTTACTAAAAAATTATTTATATTCTTGCAGAATGAGCTTCTTTTTAGCCGCCGCAGTTTCTACCACTTTAATAATTACAGATCGGATGGAGGGTGTCTGGAATCGAAGCGTAGTTCAAGGTAATTTACTAATATATTGTCAATCGCGTTCAAGATTATGTTTTACAATTATTGCTTCATCATTTTATTTCTTATCACAATAATGCAAATGTGTAATATAAATATGTGATAGGGGTCAGAACAGAAGAAATTCTGCTGTCTCACGTTCTTATTCAGAGCGTCGTCATTATCATCCATACAGCTATGATAATGCTCTTAATATTTCCTATATGGGGCCTAGAATGTAAAGGATCGATATTTATAGTAATGGTCCTCATGTTTCTCTCCGGTTTTTGCGGATTAATGTACGGTACGATTCTTCATATAATTCAATTCCGATATCAAAGAAATGTTATAGAGGGTAAACTATTTTAATATATAGACTAGTTAATAGTCGATTTACTCAAAATCTATAAGTTCAAAAAATGTTTCAGACAAAAGTTTTATAGTTTAATGGGGAAAAAAGTTGATGATTTTGGTTGACCTTGAGAAGATGTCCTTAAGATTAGGTTACTTAAAATTTTTTGAACGGAACTCTTTATTTTTTATTACATATCCTTATAGCTGTCTTTAAGACTTTTTAAAAACATTATAATAAAGTTTATTTTCATTAAGTATTTTTCGAGTTATAACGCTTAAAAGTTACAGTACCGTTGGCATTTGCATTTTACTCAAAGTGTCAGATGGATGGCTAAAACCTTTGAAATCGTGGTTACAATTATGACGTTGATAACTTATTACATACTATAATTTAATTTGCCTTAAACTATAATAACATTTTTGCCTTAAACTTAAAGATTTTGAGAAAATCGACTGGATTAATTAAAATGGTTCCTTATATAATAGTAATTATGAACAGACTTCCGAAAAGGTGAACTTCCTGATTTTCTTGTCGATTGATGTACTACTGTATTTTGATGTTCTAATTACAAATATGATAATGAAAATTGCTGACAAAGTTATTTTTAAGGTCAAATGTTTAAAAAACAATTTTGTAAACATTTTTTTCGCGTTTCACATGGATAGTCTTCTTCTTCTTTTGTAATTAATGGTCCTGGTCTTCGTTGATGAGATAAAGTTGACCAGTCGTTTCCCAGACGCCTCCTTCCACAGGAGTCACAGTGGAAAGTCGTGTGTTCCTAAGCAGAGAGGAAAGGTGAAAGTCGCTTCGCGTGTAAGTTGTACGCCCCTAAGCAGGAGGAAGGTTGAGTGGGAGTAGCTTTGCGTGGAAGACGTTGCGCTCCTAAGCTTAGTTACATTGCGCGGCAAATGACCGTCAAAATGACCTTGTTGGTAATTTTCATGATATTTGTAATCAACATACCAAAATACAGTAGTATCAATTGATAATAAAATTGAAGGGTTATCCTTTCAAAAGTTCACTCATAGTTATATAGTAGTAATTTATATAGTAGTAATTCAGAAATTAAGAACTAAACTGATCATTTATGTTAATATATTTTCAGGTTTTATTATCTCTGTTACATGCAAAAATCAAATTATAGCGCATTATAGTTCAGCCGGAAGTTTTTTCCCGTTTGTAGTGCTCAACGGTAAGTCTTTACTTTTTATGCTTTAAGAAATAATTTTTTTAAAATTTAATATTGCTACATGATGACATTATTAATTTGATTATTTTTTAATTTACAATTCTTTATTACGTAATAATACATTATTAATACTATTATTAATATAAAAAATTAGTAAATGTTAGTTCAAATTAACAACAATGTCGGAAGAATAATTATCTTAATACATTAAACAAATTTTTATCAATATATCAATTGAAAAAAATCATAGGATGTCTATGGCCATTGGAGGGAATGCCAATAGTACTTCGCTGGTTTAGTTATGCATTGCCAACTACTTTGCCCTCTACATCATTGAGAGAAATCATCTCCAAAGGATATTCCATATTTAAGCCACAAATTTATAATGGCTTTTTAATAATTGTAGGGTGGTCATTATTGCTTCTTATCGTAACTATATTCCGTGTAAAATCGAAGTCTTTTTGATATTATTCAGAAAAGTAAACAAAATTTTTTAGAAAGAAAATGATCTTGTATAATTTATAGAATTCAGTTAGATTAATATGCAAAATATTTCATTTAATTTGATGCATATAAAAATATTCTTGTTGATCTGTCTACAGAACCATAATATCTATTTAAATAGATATTATATATTATAATTAGTCCATAAATAATTAATCACTCTAAAGAAATACAATAAGTATTATGGCTAATATTATTTATTTAAGAAATTATGATAACATATTTTTTCTATTTAATAATTACGTCTTATTTTATTAAATAATGTAAAAAATAATATAAAATTAACTACTAGTATTAACTTCTATATGATAGTAATATGAATTGTTTTCAAATAATAATGATAAATATTTTAAACAAAAACAAAGTACCCTAATTATTATATATTTAGTTTTAGTGAATGGTTTAATTGTATAAATAATTATGTTGTTCAAACAATTGCGTTGTTTGAAAAATAAAGTAATCAATTAGTTTTCAATGTATTTGCGTTAATTTAAGTTTATGGAAAATAAAAAAAAAATCAATATACATTATTTAAATTATTATACAAAATTTAAATTGAACTTATGATTAATTTCATTTTTTTCTTTTATTTGAGTTACTAATTCTTCAAATGTTGTTGGAATTGCTGTACATTCAAGTTTTTTTGTTCCATCATTTCGTCTTTTTTCTCACATATTTGAGATAAAAGGAAACCTAAAAATAAGAAAATAATCTTACTATTTCAAAAAAAAAATTATAATAATGTAATACATAAAAATACAATAAATTAAAAATATATAATAAGTGTAAAGTTGTTGTACACATATTTAAAAGTAAAATATAAATGTAAAAAATAAAGTTCGGCAAATATTTAAAAATAAAGTGTAAAATTAAATATGCAAGTATATAAATAGTATACAAGTATATAAATAGAAACTTCTCTCTCTCTCTCTCTCTCTCTCTCTCTCTCTCTCGCTCTCTCTTTCTGTCTCTCCCCCTCTTACTCACATAATGCCGCATGATTCAATATTTTATTTTCCAGATTAGCATTTTTTATCCGTATCGGCGATAAATATCTTTAGGAAAATAATTTATTTTAATGCCTTTGTTAGTATTATTACAACCAACTGCTGCACGATGTCACCAGAGGTCGCTATTTTTCAAGAACATCGACGTGTCTTTATATACTGCCACACTAATATCTCACGCAATTTATAATTGAAGCTGTCGTACTTTCGTGTCAATTTTCATATAACGAATTCGTCGCGATAAAGCGTCTAAGTTTAATTCTAAAAACTCGACTTCTAAAGACTCGTTTGTTCGTGCAAACGTGTTTGTGGAATACTATTTCGTCAGTATAAGTTGCAAAACTTTCGGATCATACGAGTATAAATATTGTCACAACTTAACAGCTTGAAACGCCATATTACACACTAAAAAAATTGGGGAATTCAACTCGAATTGAGGTAAACAATCTTAGGGTTAAGTGGTTAAGTTATTGGTAGTAACCAAACATAATTGTATCGTCAATTCAAATAATTGTATGAGCTCGATGAAATAAATCTATAATAGAATAGATTGATTTTAACATTTGACTGAATTATTCTACAAAGTAATAAGAACTCAATAAATTGTTGATAGTAATATCGAAGTAATCTCTAATTTGTTTTTGAGTGAAGTAGATTTAATAATTCATCTAATAAGACAATTCATTAAATTTATTCGATTCCGTTATTTTATAAAATGATTTAATTAATAATTAAAATCTTCTGTCATATAGATCGATTGATTAGTAGCTGCTTTGAAAAAAATGTTTGTCGCCATGATGTGGCAAGAAGTATATGAAAAGATTATTTGACCATTCTCGCTTTATATAGATAGGCGTCGAATTTCTCTTACGAGTGCACGCATCATCTGTTAACAGCTCCACAAAACGCTCCCTCCTTCTAAATCAAAGTGTGAATATATATTTTATATATTAATTTAATATTTTATTAAATTCCTATTACTTTTAAGTCGTGTTACATTTACGTCATATTCATGTTCGTTTACTACCAATAATGTTTCATTCAACTTTACAAATACGCTTATAATTATGCCGTCCCATCATTGAATTACGTAAATAATTAGTTTTCAATTTACTTTCCTGTATGATTGATTTGATCTCCATAAAGAGGCAGATTTATGAGAATCATTTAAATCACTCTTGTAGTAGTTGCATGATTTTCTAATATTATTGCAGTAATCTTATTTCAGATCAGTTAATCGTATACTTTGTTTAAATTTTTTAAATACTTTACTACGTGAAATTATTCAGCTAAGTAATCATCTACTAGTGTAATTATTTATCTAACTAGATTTTTATTCTTCTTGATTTAAGTTTTTAATTCTTCTCAAATCGCGCAACCTTCAGATTTAGTTCTTTCCAATCTTTCGAATCTGAATATTTTTTATAGTGCTAAGAAATGGTAAAAAATATATCAATTTCGAAATTTTTGCCCAGAATCTCGCGATCGGCGGCTTTATAAATAGGATAACGTTTATTTCAAAACCTCTTCCTCGTATTCTCCGGTATCAGCGCTCTCGATGCTCCTCCCAAAGATCTCGATTCCGACCATAAATGCGCCCTCAGGGTCGTGCGTTCTGTTACATTAAAATGAATTCAGATTTTTTGAAATACGGATACATGAATGTTATAATGAAACCTTTTCAATCCAGAATGCATTTTTATTTATCTACAGGAATTGCATGGGACAAATGTTTCTTCCTTTTTAATCTTAAATGCATTTTTATTTATTTATAGAAATGGCATGGAGTATATTTCTATGTTTTTTAATCGAAAAATAATGTTATAGTATTTTGTGTGCATCGTGAATACTACTTTATTTAAAATTCTGAATAGGAAATGCAGTTTTTCAATCAAGTTGAGTCTAAAAATAATATCGGCCATTTCTGTGCATTGTGAATACTATTAAATTCAAAATTTTTAATAGAAAATGCAATTTTTTAATCTACTTGAATAAAAAAAAATTTTTCTTCTAAAATGGATCATAAATACTATTTAATTCAAAATTATGAGTAAAAAATCCATTGTTTCATTTAAAAATGCATCATGTTATTTTATTTAGAATTATGAATAAGAAATTTTTCGTTTTAATTCAACTCGTGAGTTAAAAAAAAGTTATACCGTAAAAATATATCATAAAATTCTACTTCATTTAATAATTAAAAGAAACATAAAAAACCACGTAAGTATGTAAAATATATATTACATATATAAATTCTTACTTTTAATTAATAAATTAATCGCTTTTATGTATATTTTATATTATTACGTTTCCTTTGTTATACAACTAGAGTATATATTGTGTATAAAAGTTTTAAAATAATAACTATAAAATATACTATAAAATATATTCATGTACTACTTTAATTTATTTAAACTTTTACATGTATACAAATTTTTTATATAGAAATCAATCCATTTTTATGGCTTTAACCTAATAATAAATCAAAATAGTAATTACATGAAATTCTATAGTTATTTTAAAACTTGTATACAAAATATATACTCTAGTTGTATAATAAAGAGAACGTATTAATATAAAATATACATAAAAGCAATTAATTTATTAATTAAAAATAAGAAATTTATATATGTAACATTTATTGTTCATATTTACGTTCTTTTTATGTTTCTTTTAACTTAAATAAAGTGGAATTTTATTTCTCTCTCTCTCATGATATATTTTTACGGTACAACTTTTTTTAAATTAATAATAAGATTAAGAAAACAAGATCGTTTATACATTACTTTAAATACGAACTACAGTCTGAATGTTAAGATATTGAACTATTATATATATTTATTTAAATGAATTAATTTCAGAAATGATAATTGCGTACCAATATGGTTGTCGGTCTTTCAACGCAATCAATCTAAAATATTAATAATCCCCTCAAATTTCCCAAATTTAATCTCAAAAACTGTAATCTTAATAAATTTATTGCGAAAAATATTGCCTCGGCCGGGAGTGAAGCCGGATCTCTTGCATTCCGTGCAAAACCATTGTTAAATTACTCAGTTGAATCAATACGTAAAATTTCTAATTAATAATTCTGAATAAAGTAGCATTCATGATTTTTAAATGAAACAATGGATTTTCTATTCGCAATTTTGAATTAAACAGTATTCATAATCCATTTCAAAATAAAAACTTTTTTTATTCAAGTGGATTAAAAGATTGCATTTCCTATTCAAAATTTTGAGTTTAGCCGTATTCACGATGCACAGAATTGGCCGATATTATTTTTAGATTCAACTTGATTGAAAAACTGCGTTTCCTATCCAGAATTTTAAATTAAATAGTATTCACGATGCACAGACTACTATTTTTAGGTTAAAAAGCATAAAAATTTACTCGATGCCATTCCTATAAATGAATAAAAATGCATTCAGGATTGAAAAGAATTCATTTTAATATTCATGAATCCGTATTTTTAAAAATCTGAATCCATTTTAATGCATTTCAATCCGTTCTTGTTTGTTGGGACGTTCTGCTTGCATTTTCTTAATAGAAGATGATGCATTTTCGTAATAGGAGGTAATGATGAAAATAATAATAATTCAAAAATGTTGCACGTTTATATAATCATAAAAGTTTTTACCGGTCATAGTTAGACAACATATTTCTTATAATACATAATGTAAATAATAAATTAAATAATATTCTTTATTTTTTTCCTTTAATTTACAAGATAAAATTAATTAATACGATTATAATCTTTTCATATATTATTTAAATGACGTAAATGTTATCTAACTCCGTAATAAAAACTTACGTGATTATGCATACGCAGAACGTTTTTAATATTTAATTGCTCCATTATCATTTCCTATTACAGGAAAATACGAGCAAAAGGTGCTGCGTGAGAAATCGAACAAAAAAATATAAGCTGAAGGTGCTGCATGAAACGAATGCGGATGGTATACAGAGATGTTTGCAATTAATTTTTATTGACAATATTTCTTATACATATAGAGTAAAAGCATTAAGTGCGGATCACGCACTAATTCCAGATTACATATTATATTTAAATATTGTAATTATAATATTTTTCATCAAATGATGCATATCACAAGATTCTTTAGTATTTGTTTTATCTTTTCAAGTGTTAGTTATCAAGTGTTTTTTATTTATTAGCAACAGTGTTGCATTTTACTGATGTCGTTAATTTATAAAAAACGTGACACATAAACTAAATTTAAACTAAGATATGTATCTTTAAAATTCAAAGTGTAATACCCCATAAAGATTGCTTTATTGATTCCAGGAAGTAATAAAAAGCATTAGATTTTATGAAAATAAATTAATATCATATTCATTTGAATTTAAATCTAAAAAAAATAAAGCAACTGCTCCGCAATTAGTATATGGAGTATAAATGTGAATAATTATTATTACTTTATTGAATTAAAATTAAAATAATACCAAAATGAAATAAAAAATTTAAATATAGTAGAGAACGCCTAGGATCGGTCACACAAAGTTAGATATTTCTAAAAATATATTATTTATTGTGGTTTATGAATTTAATTTATCTCAAATGAGATTGTGCACCCAAACATATTTAAACACAATCATTCTGAGATACTAATAATCGCAAGCCGTTCATTAATAATTCAAGTCCTCCGTTATTTATCTTCTCTCATTCGATTCTGCTATTTCTGGTATTCAAAAATCTTGACTTCAAATATAGATGCTGCGACTAAAATATCCAGAAACTAAGCTTTAAAATAATAAAATTATTCCTTCATTTTTTTATTTATTATACTAATTTCGCAATTTTTGAATCTAAAATTTTTGACTTTAGAGGATTCAATAATGCAAAAATACCCTAAAAAACCTAAAAAGATATTTGAATTTTTATTTGTATTTGCTGTAAGAAATATTGATACATATTTTTCTACAGAATCTATCTATAAAATTTATTTCTTAACAATTAAGTAAGTTTTAAACATTTTCATTCCTTTTTAATGTAATATTTTTTATGTATTTATATTTATACATAGATATGTGGGATGGGTGACTGAGCGGAGCGACGAAAGCGCGCATGCGCGAACGGACAAGCGATAGGCGGAGTAGACATCGAATATGCATCGAGCAGAGATAACTTTTGTGTTTATCCGGTTTATCGTGAGTCAGCTCGTTCGGGAATCATTCGAGCGATCAATCCTACAGATATATCTCAAGATTTCACACGAAATCGCTCATCGCTGCTTATAAAAACAGGAATCATAACCGTAACGAAGAATATATCAGAAGATTTAAATATTGTTAATTTTAATTCTCTGGCCTTCAACTCACGCTGTAAACTCATACCATAAGCGATTGGAAAATTATTTCACCATTTACCTAACTTGCGAGCATTGCTTTCAATTTTATGTAATTTTTTTTTATTCAAACATGTCACAAATAACAAATCATTTTCAAGATATTAAATACTTTTCTTAAATTATACTTATATTTTTCAAAAATTATTTTTCTATAATTAAATAAGGTAAATAAGATATTTCAAATTGTTTTATCATTAATTATTACATGTATCTTACGCAAATTCGATCTGTAAACTTTTAAAATTTTGAAAATGTTAGAAAAATACGATTAAATAAAATATTATTAAATTGAAAGCAAAAGAAGAATATGATTCAATACAGATTCAATTTTTATATACTATCTTCACATTAATTGTCAATAATAAAAGTTATCTTACTATCATTGAGACAAAATAATATTTTGAAAAATATTTGCCTGTTATAAATTCAATAAGCGTTATTGATCTTTTCATACCACTTATATTGAATTGAACAACACTTAAATTTAATATCACTTTAAAAAGTTAATTGTTCCAGTAAATCACAATCTATTTTTAAGTCATTTGAGAAAAAATTGTTATAGTTTGGCCGCTAATCAAATATTCATCACAATATCGTAAAATGGTGCAACAAGAGGCTGTGGTCGTAAGGAAAGCCGTAAAGCGTTATGGAAAAGAGTTGGTGTTCAATGGCCTGAATATGACTGTTTCAAAAGGTTCCATGTAAATAACCGTTATTTATCATGTTAATACAAAAGATTAATCGTACTTATTTATTTTCGCTTCAAGTTGTTAACAAATAATTTTCCGAAAAGAATAATTTAAAAAATGCTCCATAGAAGAAAAAGAAAGTGCCATAGAATTAATTAAGTTTTATTAATTAAGCGATTATCTGCGCGATTTTTACATTATTCGAGAAACAAGATAAATTGCTATTTTACATGTACATTCGCCGACTTCTTAAATTGCTGCCGTTTGCGCAAAATTTATGATAGGATAATCGTATAATTTCATAATGATTATTCAAATAAGAAAATAAATTTAAATAAAAAATTTTATTCGAATGTATTATTTAAAATAAAATAAAGCATATAAATAAAATCTTTCTTTTAAACAGATACGGATTGTTGGGATCTAGTGGATGTGGCAAAACCACACTATTGTCCTGCATCGTCGGGGTTCGGTATCTTGATAGCGGAGAAGTGTGGGTCTTGGGAGGAAATCCGGGCAACAAGGGCTCTGGCATCCCTGGACCTCGAGTAGGTTACATGCCGCAAGAGGTTTCCTTGGTTGAAGAGTTTTCCATGAGCAATGCCTTCTATTACTTCGGTAGAATTAATGGGCTCGACGATGAGGAGATCGGTAGGATGTAATAAAAAAAATATTAGCATTCGTTGCACGTGAAATGTCACGCATTTTCTATATTTCAGTTATACAAAATATTTTTGAGTAAACGTATTGTAAACCGTATCTGTTTTTGTTTTAAATTATTCGTATGCAAAATATTTCATAGCGTAATTTAATTCAAACGACTATAGCTTTCCCGTGTTATTCCTCAGAGACGAGACAGCGATTCTTCTCGGAGTTGCTTCAACTACCCCCAGCAGATCATCTAGTGAAGAACATGAGTGGAGGTCAGCAAAGAAGAGTTTCTCTTGCCGCCGCATTAATTCACAAACCCGAACTTCTAATTCTCGACGAACCCACTGTGGGCTTGGATCCAATTTTGAGAGAGAAGCAAGTAGATTTTGCTCATTTTAGATACAATATAAAGAATAATAATAAGAAAGTGTTTGGATGTACTTTTTTTTTGTAGAATTTGGGCCTACATGATTCAGATCACGCAGGAAGAAAATATCACAGTGCTGATCACGACACACTACATTGAAGAAACTAAAGATGCTAATAAAGTGCGTTTTGTTTCTATTAAAATAGTTGCAGTAGGTCATTTTTAGCCAATGTTACACGGTGTACAATGATATAAACAACAATAAATGTCCGTATCAACGTGCGTGCATTTCTGCTTTTTCGCTATCAGCATTACCCAAGATACATCGCGTGATAGTTACTGAATTAAGTATCTCTTAGTATAGTATGTCTTGTAGAATCTAATCAGTCTCGTTAAGGCTCCTGAGTAATGATTACAGCCATATTAAATCGTGACGTTAGAAGCGGGAAATGACACAATTTTTATTACATGCTATTTATAAATAAAGACAATTTGGATAATACAAAATGATAAGATTGCTTTAAAACGTTTGTAAAAATAAAACGAAAATTATGTTTATCCTCCCTGACAATCAGTAAATAATCGTAAAAAATGATAAAAGAAACGTGTAAGTGAAAATAAGCTGCACATGCGCGTTGCATAAAAACACTTCATTTGCTTAATAAAAATTAATATGTCATTTTTCGCTTGACGTCATGATTCAATATGATTGTGACGACTACTCAGGAGCATTGGCATACACATATGTCAGTATATTTGTCGTGTGTCACATTGAATTTTTATAAATCTTCCTTTTCTGATTCGTCTGAGTCTTTTATACATTGAAAACCATTGTCTTTATGAATCCCTAGTTTATACTAATACTATTTTGGAATCTCGCGTAACTCAAAAATCAAACTGAAAATGATAAAATTGTATTTTCATGAAGTTCTACTTTAAGACTTCGGAAAATTTTATTCTTCATATTCGAATTCATTTGTGTATTTTCATTATTATACAGATTGGTTTGATCAGATGTGGTAAATTGTTAGCGGAATCTGTGCCACAAGAATTGCTGGAGCAATTTGAATGCTCGTCTTTGGAAGAAGCTTTTCTGAAATTATGTAATGTCCAAAATAACACAATCACTTTGAATGAAGCTCGAGAAGTGGAAGACACCAGCAGTGATGTCTTGTATAAAGATCAAAATCAATGTGAATTAACAAAAGTATATATATGTAGAAATAATCTATGCCCTAATCATTACTATAAAAACTATATAATGGGTATCATTTTATAACATTAATAATTTGAATTTTGAAGGCAATGTCAGAGTACGAAGCAATTTCGGAACGTCAAGTTTCACGATTGAGAAGGTTCAAAGCTCTATTAGCGAAGAATGGCATCCAATTTTTGCGTTATTATACGTAAATATATATATATATATATATTAATAAATATATATATATATTCTTCTAAAGGACATAAACTTATATAGGATATAGAATATAGAATACAAAAAAAAAATATCCAAAAAACAGAATTTTAACTGTCTTAATTTCAAATTTTCTGTATTATTTTTGTACATCATTATATCGTAGCATACAAAACATTATAATAAAAAATTTAAATTTATTAATCGTGGTATATTTCATAATAATAATAAATAATAAATGACATATTTTTTCAGAGGACTAGTTTTCGCAGTAGTATTTCCTATACTTCAAATCGGCGTATTTGTTATGGCAATTGGTGATAATCCGAAAAATTTGAAGATTGGCATCGTTAACAATGAAGTCAATAACTGCAGTTTGGATAGCAACTTTGGCAATGTTTGGAGTGATGAAGTCACTTGCCATTTTGACAACCTCAGTTGTAGATTTTTGCATTATTTTGACAACTCTATCGCAATACAGGTACAATGGTTTAAAAATTATTATAATGTATAATCGGCATAAATATGATTACACATATACTATTGAGAATAAATATAAAATTAATAGAAAAATACACTTTTGCACATTCGATTGCGACTATTGCGCAAAATTGCATACATAACATTATTGCTTACAGCTCGATTGTTTACAAGTACTATTATAGTTACTATTTTTTATTTTAAAAACACAAATTCAGTACTTGAGACTTTCACTTTCTATAAAGAAATCGTGCGTTTTGAAAGTTATTTCCGTGTCCAAATCCATTCTTAGAATGCCAACGTTTCGTGAACATTGCAGTTCATTTTATTAGGGCCAGCCTGGTACTAAGTATTCCTATGATAAAGTCAACTGCAATGTTCACGAAACGTTAGCATTTTAAAAATGGATTTGGACACGGATGTAGATATGCATAATTTCTGAACATAAATTAAAAAAAAAATACAAATTTTCTGCTTTAGAAAGACAAATTCTCTGCTTTGACATACAAATTCCCTGCTTTAAAAATACAAATTATTATATTTTCTTACGTAGATTAATCTTAATTTGATATTTGTGTGTACGCCAAAATGCTTGTAGGTAATCGATTTGTAGATAATAATACATGTCGGCAAAACGTGACTTCGGTTCTAAAATTTTTATTTGTCTGCAAAAGTGCATGTAAGCAATCAAGCTATAATAATATATGTAGACAATCGATCTGTGGGCAATAATATTATGTGTGCAATATAGGTTGTGCGCAATAGTATCATGTTATGTATGTAGCGCTTCTTAATTTTATATTTATGCGTAATATATTTTTGTATATAAACGAACTAAATGTGATATAGGCAAACACGCTTTTCTTACCACCTTTCCCAAATTCAATAAATTGAAATATAAAAATCTTAACACACACACACACACACACACACACACACATACGAATAAACGAGGACGCGCGCGCACACATTTTCATATAAATTAAGAAGAAGATTACATAACAATTTCCTGAAAAATTAGACTGGAACTATTAGTACTAATACGATTAGACTATTGGTACTAACAATAACTTCTAGACAATACTATTTTAATAGTGTATGAATTAGTAACACTATTGAAGTAATAAGTGCATAAGTTTGTGGTATGGACTTATGGACAAACTTATGTACTTACTACTTCAACAGTGTTAAGGGCTTTGCATAATAAAAAAAACAGGGAACAGAGACAGAGAATAACAATTTCAACTTACCAGAAACTGTGTATCCACAATACATGATTTCTGATAGATTGAAATTCTTATTCTCTGTTCTCTATTTCCTATTCCTTTTATTGTGCGGAGGACCTTACTAATCTCTACAAATTAAAATTGTGCCTCGGAGTTTTTGATACTAACATTTTTAAGTCTAGCTTTTCGAGAAAATGTCATGTAACGATGTAACCGAAAGGACGACAGTAACAATAATTAAAACGTTATATATTTTCAATATTTTTCAATATTAACCTTCTTAAAACGTTATATGTTTTAAAAATTCTTATTAATATTTCGCTTTCAGGAGTACTATGACAACATTTCCGAGGCAAAACAGGCTGTACAAAATGCGAAGCTCAGTGGTTTGATATATTTTAGTCAAAACTTCTCCGAAGCTTTGCAGATACGCGTGGAAGAAGCCAATTCCGCGAAAGATTCCGATTTGCTCGCCAGCCAAATTCAAGTTTTTCTCGATATGGGCGGTACGTTATTTGTACATTAACAATGCGTTTTTATCGTTTAAAAATTTAAAAAGTTTAATTAATTTGTATATTTGAAAATATTATTTAAAATATAAAAAAATAAAATATACTATTTAAAAAATTATACAAAAAGATCTAAGAAATTGATGAAGGTATTACGTCATAAATATTTTAGCAGAAACGGAACGTAAATTAAACGATATATTAATAAAATTACAAATATGTAAATTTACAACGCCTCTGTTATAGATATGCAAATTGGACTTTATATACAGCAGAAATTATTCAAGCGTTTCTTAGAGATTTATGAAGATATCATGAGAGATTGCAAATATTCGCCAAAATTAGCCCATCCACCTATCAAAGTAAGCATATTTTATAATTAGTTATTATTTCAGTGACCACGTCCTTTATTGTAAAG
Source organism: Trachymyrmex septentrionalis (assembly GCF_001594115.1). Classification (NCBI taxonomy): domain Eukaryota; kingdom Metazoa; phylum Arthropoda; class Insecta; order Hymenoptera; family Formicidae; genus Trachymyrmex; species Trachymyrmex septentrionalis. Next base: position 1,673,386 of record NW_017304136.1, on the reverse strand, counting down.
GATTGTCCTTTATATTAGATAGCTTCCTTAGATATATTTATTTCTACAAAACTCAATTTTTTCCGTTATTTTTCAAATTTATCCTTTATTTTGACATTACAAGAAATTTTTTTCTAATTAGCATTCCAATGTCTACATATAATATTATATTAATGAGCAAATTTTTATAGAAAATATTTTATAGTTTTATACAGATAAATACAATTTGTTTTTGTTAATTATATTTCTTAATTTTTTAAATTTAATTTATTTAAACTAGAGTTGTTTTCATTTTTTATTATTTTGAACTTTTTATTATTTCAGATTAAGGGTTTGTTCCAATATAATCGAACCAGTTTCAAACTATCAGAAAATTACGTATTATCTCAATTTTGATTATTAGCACTGTGCAATAAAATTCTATAATGCACAGATTTTTGACAATCAAACTGGTTTGAAAATATGCAGGAAGAAAGCTCTAAAATTTTCAGATTTGTTCTTTATTTTTTTAAAGAAAATATGATCACCGTAATTATTATTGAACTCCACGGAGAGAACAATTTTGTTGAAGTATCCAAAAATTTAATTAGCTACAGATCTAAAAACATTAAAATTTTTAGGTTTTTATACTTAATTCCTACCTAAAAATGTTGATCGTCTTACAAAATTGTTTTCAAATCTATTATATATCTAGCGAAATATTTGAATACTTCAGCAAAATCATTCTCTCTCCCTCCCGCCCTTTCTCCCTTTCTCTCCTTCCCACACCGCTTTCCCCTCTCCACACCCGTTCTCTCTCTCTCTATGACGAAGAACTAAAATAAAAAAATAAAATTATATTCTTTTTAAGTTTGAAGAACCTATTTATGGTACGACCGATTTGAAGTATTCAGATTACATAGCACCAAGTTACATGTTAGGGTAATCGAAAATCAATTTAATTCAATTGAAGGATATTAATTGCTGATACTAACAATTATTCATATTCTTGCAGACTCAGCTTCTTTTTAGCCGCCACAGTTTCTACCACTTTAATAAATACAGATCGGATGGAGGGTGTCTGGGATCGAAGCGTAGTTCAAGGTAATTTACTAATATATTGTCAATCGCGTTCAAGATTATGTTTTACAATTATTGCTTCATCATTTTATTTCTTATCACAATAATGCAAATGTGTAATATAAATATGTGATAGGGGTCAGAACAGAAGAAATTCTGCTGTCTCACGTTCTTCTTCAGAGCGTCGTCATTATCATCCATACAGCTATGATAACGCTCTTAGTATTTCCTATATGGGGCCTAGAATGTAAAGGATCGATATTAATAGTAATGGTCCTCATGTTTCTCTCGGGTTTTTGCGGATTAATGTACGGTACGATTCTTCATATAATGCAATTCCGATATCAAAGAAAGGTTATACAGGGTAAACCATTTTAATGTCGACTGGATAAGAGTCGATTTTCTCAAAATCTATAAGTTTAAAAAATATTCCGGACAAAAGTTTTATAGTTTAAGGGGGAAAAAAGTTGATGATTTTGGTTGACCTTAAGAAGATGTCCTTAAGATTAGGTTACTTAAAATTTTTTGAACGGAACTCCTCATTTTTTATTACATATCCTTATAGCTGTCTTTAGACCTTCTAAAAACATTATAATAAAGTTCATTTTCATTAAGTACCTTTCGAGTTATGACGCCTGAAAGTTACAGTACCGTTGACCATTACAGTACCGTATTTGCATTTTACTCAAAGTGTCAGACTGATGGCTAAAATTTTTGAAATCTTGTTTACAATTATGACGTTGATAATTTATTACATACTATAATTTAATTTGCCTTAAACTATAATAACATTTTTACCTTACGTATTTTGAGAAAATCGACTGGATTAATTAAAATGGTCCACGTTGTATAGTAGTAATTATGGATAGATTTCCGTCAAGGTGAACTCCCTAATTTTCTTGTCGATTGATATACTACTGTATTTTGATGCCCTAATTACAAATATGATAATGAAAATTGCTGACAAAGTCATTTTCAAAGTCAAATATCTAAAAAACAACTTTTTAAACATTTTTTTCGCGTTTCACGTGGAAAGTCGTATGTTCCTACGCAGAGAGGAATGTGGGTTGAAAGTCGCTTCGTGTGAAAATTATGCGCCTGAGTAGGAGGGAGATAGAATGAGAGTAACTTTGCCTGGAAATCGTGCCCTCCTAAGCAGGGGGGTGCGCTTAGCCAGATTGCGCGGCAAATGACCGTCAAAATGACCTTGTTGGTAATTTTCATGATATTTGTAATCAGCACCCCAAAACACAATAGTATACCAATCGACAATAAAATTGAAGGGTTCATCCTTTCAGAAGTTCACTCATAATTATGTAGTAGTAATTTATATAGTAGTAACTCAGAAACTATGAACTAAATTGATCATTTATGTTAATATATTTTCAGGTTTTATTATCTCTGTTACATGCAAAAATCACACTGTAGCGAATTATACTTCGGCCGGAAGTTTTTTCGTGTTAATATTGCTCAACGGTGAGTCTTTACTTTTTATGCTTTAGGACATAATTTTTTTTAAATTTAATATTGCTACATGATAACATTATTAATTATTTCTGAATTTACAATTCTTTGTTACGTAATAATACGTTATACTATTATTAATATAAAAAGTTAGCAAATGTTAGTTCAAATTAACAACAATATCTCAAAAATAATTATCTTATGTTAATCAAATTTTTATCAATATATTAATTGACAAAATCATAGGATGTCTATGGCCAGTGGAGGGAATGCCAAAAGTGCTGCGCTGGTTTAATTATGCATTGCCAACTATTTTGCCCTCTACATCATTGAGAGAAATCATCTACAAGGGATATTCCATATCTAAACCACAAATTTATAATGGCTTTCTAATAATTGTAGGGTGGTCATTATTGTTTCTTATCGTAACTATATTTCGTGTAAGATCGAAGTCTTTTTGATATTATTCAGAAACGTAAACAAAATTTTTTAGAAATGAAATGGTTTTGTATAATTTACAGAATGCAGATAGACAAATATGCAAAATGTTCCATCTAATTTGATGTGCACATAAAAACAGTCTTTGATCTGTGTACAGAATTTTATACTAATTGTAGACTGTACAAAAATTTATATATCTGAGAAAATGTATAATTATTTTTATCCATTTAAATAGATATTATATAATTAGTCCATAAATATTATAATTAATCACTCTAAAGAAATAAATATTATGGCTAATATTATTTATTTAAGAAATTATAATAACAATTTTTTCTATTTAAATTAATAATTATCGTTCCAGACCATAGTGGCGCTTCGTATTTAAAGTAATGTATTAATATAAACGGTCTTTTAATTGTATTGTTTATACACGCTCGCCTATAATACGTAACTCTCTATATATATCGGTTATTGTGAAGTCTCGGTAGTCTAAAGGTTTTGGACGCTCGCATGGAATGCAAGAAATCCGGGTTCGATTATCGGCCGAGGCAACATTTTTCGCAATAAGTTTGTTACAGTTTTTTAAGATTTTGGTAATTTGAGTGATAATTAATATTTCAGATTGCGTTGAAAGTCCGACAATCATATCGGCATGCAATTATTATTTCTGAAATTAAATCATTTATTTGAATATATG